>NC_057802.1:578382534-578483219 GCF_018294505.1 Triticum aestivum
CCTACCAGGACCAGGGGTGTCCCTTGTTTAGTGCCAGCTATCCGTAATGAACGTCTACCTAAGGACTTCAAGGGCCCTAGGAAGGTGCCTAATTACACAGCTGACTTACAACCCGCAGCCTGGATCGAGAGTTATGAGATGGCTATGGAGCTGCTGGAGGTCAGTAAGGCGGCCATGGCCAAGTATTTCACCATGATGTTAGATGGGACTGCCCGCACTTGGTTGAAACGGCTACCACCGAATTCCATTGGGTCTTGGGCTGAGCTGAAAGCCCGGTTCATCCAAAACTTCAAAGATACCTGTAGGCAGTCTATGTCAATTGTGGATTTGACTAACTGTAAGCAGCAGGAGGGTGAGTCTACGACACATTGGGTTCGCCGGGTTAAGGAGATCATACACTCGTCAGACAAGATGGATGCCGGCTCAGCGGTTTTAATGCTGGAGCAGAATTGTCGTTTTGTGCCCCTGAAGATGAAACTCGGGCGGCTTAAGCGCGACTGCAGTGATATGGGTACACTAATGGCAGCTCTTGTCAAGTACGCCGATTCTGATGGTACCAAGGATCCCCTTTCAGATGATGAAAGGACAGGGAAGGGAAAGAAGAACAACAATGGCAAGGGTCCTCAGTTTAACCCGGGGAACCAAGGAGGCAAGCGCAAGGCCGATGGTAGCCTAGAGTTTGTAGCCAACGCCAGCTCACAAGGTAATAACCAGCGACGCAAGGGGAGGCCCCCTCCCCGAGGCGGCGGGTCAGGTCCGACGCTGGAGCAGTTGTTGAATGAACCTTGTCCAAGGCACGGCTCTAGAGAGAAGCCAGCGACTCATCTGTGGAAGGATTGTGCGATCATGAAGGCCTTTAAGAATTACAATGGCCCGGGCGGCGGCTCAGGCGCCGGCGGCTTTCATGGCCCAGGCGGCGGCTCAAATTCCGGTCCTCAGAACGGTCAAGGGGGCTTTAACCAGCAGTCTGGCCAGGGTCATCAACAGTAGCAGGGGGGTTATCAGACCAATCGAAAGCAGCTTAGCGGTGGACAGTATCATGTGTTTACCACCAGTCTTTGTAAGCGAGATCAGAAGCTTCATAAGAGAGCAGTGACTGCTGTTGAGCCGGCGGTCCCACGCTACTTGCCGTGGTCTGAGCAGCTTATAGTGTGGAGTAGGGAGGATCACCCTCCCCGGGTGGATAACCCGGGCCACTTGGCCTTAGTGGTGGCTCCTCAAGTGGGAGGATATAAGTTCACAAAGGTGCTCATGGATGGAGGCAGCAACATCAACATCCTCTATTATGAGACTTTTCGCCGTATGGGGTTGGTTGATAAGAACCTCAGCCAGTCAAACACTATCTTCCATGGTGTAGTACCTGGTAAGTCGGCTTATCCAATTGGCAAGATCGAATTAGAAGTGGCCTTTGGTGATGAGAACAACTACAGGGTGGAGAAATTGACCTTTGAGGTGGTCAAGATAAGAAGTCCATACCATGCTATATTTGGACGGCCGGCTTACGCCAAGTTCATGGCACGGCCGTGTTATGTGTCCTTGCAGCTCAAGATGCCGGGTCACAATGGGACCATTACGGTTCACGGCAGCCGGAAAGTGGCTCTGGAGTGTGAGGAAGGCGATGCGGCTTATGCAGAATCTGTTTGTGCTACAGAGGAGTTGAAGTTTTACAAGGACAATGTTGACCCAACAGATATGACCTCTCTGAAAAAGCCAACTACAGAACAAGAGCCGGCAATGAAATTTAAATCGGCTGATGAAACTAAACTTGTTGATTTTGTTCCAGGTGACTCATCTCAGCAGTTTAGCATCAGTGCAAATCTGGATCCAAAATAGGAAAGCGCGCTCATCGAGTTCATCCGTGAGAATAGGGACATCTTCGCATGGAAACCTTCTGACATGCCAGGTGTACCTAGAGAACTCGCTGAGCATACTCTCAATGTTGATCCGAAATTTAAGCCGGTCAGGCAGTTCCTTCGGCGGTTTAATGAAGAGAGGCGGAAAGCTATTGGTGAAGAGGTGGCCCAGCTCTTGGCGGCCGGGTTTATCGTTGAAGTCTTTCACCCAGAGTGGTTAGCTAACCCGGTGCTCGTACTCAAGAAGAACGGCACATGGCGAATGTGTGTGGACTACACGGACTTAAACAAGGCGTGTCCGGCTGATCCTTTTGCCCTCCCCCGTATTGATCAAATCATTGATGCTACGGCAGGTTGTGCACGTTTAAGTTTCTTGGATGCTTATTCCGGTTATCATCAGATTAAGATGGCAGTTAAGGACCAGGAGAAGACGGCGTTCATCACTCCCTTTGGAGCCTTCTTCTATGTGTCTATGCCCTTTGGACTCAAGTGTGCACAGGCGACTTACCAGCGTTGTGTACAGAACTGTCTTCATAAACAGATTGGGCGCAATGTTCACGCTTATGTGGACGATATTGTGGTTAAATCCATAAAAGAGGAAACCCTGATAGATGATTTAAGGGAAACCTTTGATAATCTCCAGGTCTATAAGATGATGCTTAACCCGGCCAAGTGTGTATTTGGTGTCCCTGCAGGCAAGCTCTTGGGGTTTTTGGTTTCTGATAGAGGCATTGAGGCTAACCCGGAGAAGATCAAGGCCATCACCTCCCTAGCTAAGCCGGCATGTGTAAATGACGTTCAGCGTCTGGCGGGTCGCATCGCTGCTTTAAGCCGGTTTATAAGCCGTTTGGGTGAGAAGGCCATGCCATTATATCAGTTGATGAAGAAAACTGATAACTTTGTCTGGAATGATGCAGCCAATACCGCTTTTGAGGATTTGAAGAAGCAGCTGGCAGAGCCCCCAGTCCTTGCTGCTCCGGTTGATAAGGAGCCCTTATTACTGTATGTGGCGGCAAACGCATGAGCCGTCAGTGTGGCTATTGTGGTGGAGCGCAAGGAGGAGGGTAAGGAGCATCCGGTTCAGCGGCCGGTTTATTATGTCAGCGAAGTGCTCATTGAGTCCAAGCAGCGGTACCCGCATTCGCAGAAGCTTGTGTATGGTGTGTTCATGGCGATCCCGAAACTTAAGCATTATTTTCAGGGTCATCCCATCACTGTGGTCAGTTCTGCCCCCCTTGGTGATATCATTCAAAACAGAGAGGCCGCAGGGAGAATTGCTAAGTGGGCTATAGAACTTGGACCTCATGGTCTCAAATATGTGCCACGCACTGCTGTTAAATCTCAGGCCTTGGTGGATTTCATCAATGATTGGACAGAGTCACAAGTGCCCGAGCAAAAGCCGGATAACACATATTGGACTATTCACTTCGATGGGTCCAGGCAGTTGGAGGGCTCGGGGGCTGGCGTTGTATTGGCTTCCCCTAAAGGTGACAAGTTCCATTATGTGCTACAGTTGATGTTTCCTTGCACTAACAATGCGGCTGAGTACGAGGCCTTGCTCCACGGTCTTCGGATGGCTAAGGAGATGAGCTTGAGCTGGGTAAGGTGCTTCGGTGACTCAGACTTGGTGGCTCAACAAGTATCAGGCAAGTGGGACTCTAAGGACCCTCTAATGGCGGCTTATCGCCGCGAAGTTGATGCCATTGCTGGGCACTTTCAGGGCTACCAAGTAGAGCACATTGATCGCAGGAAGAACGAGGCGGCTGATGCTCTAAGCCGGCTAGGATCTCCGCGAAAGCCGGTGCCGCCTAACACTTTCCTGGACGTCCTGTATAGCCCTTCGGTTAAGTTGCCTACGGAGGAAGACTTGGCTGTCCCTGACCCGGAGGCACGACTGGTGGCGGCTCTCCATATCATACCAGACTGGACAATGCCATATCTGGCTTACATGACCCGGGGCGAGTTTCCTGAGGATGAAACTTTGGCCAGGCAAATAACCCGGCGGGCTAAGTCAATGATTGTTATCGATGGCGAGTTGCATCATCGCAGTGTTACAGGAGCATTTCAGCGTTGTGTCTCCCCTGAGGAAGGTCAAGAGATCTTGTGTGAGATCCATGAAGGGGATTGTGGCCATCACGCCGGCTCAAAGTCCCTTGTGGCCAAGGCTTTTCGTCATGGTTTTTATTGGTTGACGGCTCATGCTGATGCAGAGGACTTGGTCAGTAAATGTGATGGTTGCCAGAGGTTCTCACGACAGGCTCATGTGCCGGCTCAGGAGCTGAGGATGATCCCAATCACTTGGCCCTTTGCGGTCTGGGGGCTTGATATGGTTGGGCCTTTTAAAAGGTCCAAGGGTAAGAAGACCCACCTCTTGGTGGTAGTTGATAAATTCACAAAGTGGGTGGAAGCTGAGCCAGTTAGCAAGTGCGATGCAGCCACGGCGGTTCAATTTATGAAAAAGGTGATTTTCCGCTTTGGCTTTCCGCACAGCATTATAACTGACAATGGCACCAATCTCTCCAAAGGCGCCATGGAAGAGTTTTGTCAACGCGAGCATATCCGACTTGATGTTTCCTCAGTGGCTCATCCTCAATCCAACGGTCAAGCTGAGAGAGCTAATCAGGATATTCTGAAAGGTATCAAGCCCCGGCTTTTGGTCCCTTTGCAACGGATGCCGGGTTGTTGGGTGGAGGAGTTGCCCTCCGTGTTATGGAGCATCAACACTACTCCTAACAGGTCTACAGGCTTCACGCCTTTCTTCATGGTTTATGGAGCAGAAGCAGTCCTCCCCAGTGACATCCGTCATGACTCACCTCGAGTGGCGGCTTATGTTGAGGCGGATAATGAACAGGCGCGACAAGATGCTCTTGACCTGTTGGACGAACAGCGTGATGTGGCAGCAGCTCGTTCAGCGATTTACCAGCAAGATCTGCGCCGTTGCCATAGCCGCCGGGTTAAATCCCGGGTATTCCAGGAAGGAGATCTCGTGCTCCGGCTCATCCAGGATCAAACAGATGCACACAAGTTATCCCCGCCTTGGGAAGGGCCCTTTGTGGTCAGCAAGAACTTGCGCAACGGGTCATATTACCTCATTGACATTCGAGAGCACAAAGATTCACGTAAGTCGGAGGAGGAGACCCGTCGGCCGTGGAACATAGCTCAGCTTCGGCCTTACTACACTTGAGCCACCGGCTCTCGTGGTGTACATACTTCTCTCAGCCATGTATATATTATGATAAGCAATAAAGCAGGACCTCTGTCCTTTTTTCTCCTCCAAATATGCACATGTTGTTCTTATTGCAAGATTACATGATGACTTAAAGGAGGATCCGGTTTATGATCGTATTCGAATCTAGCCGTAAACAAGTAAAGTCACTTGGGGGCTTCCTGTTCAAACATGGGTCGTATTCGAACCAAAGAGAACATAGCTGTCGATACCCATTTGATTGGCAAAGTGCCAAGCTCATTGGGAGGTCACCTTTGGTCATATTTGAATCATAGTTTAACACCTCTGAGAACCAGCGTGGATCGTATTCGAATCAACGTCGTTAAACAATTCTAAAAATCACTTGGGGGCTTCCTGTTCAAACATGGGTCATATTCAAACCAAAGAGAACATAGCTCTCGGTACCCTCTTGATTGGCATCGCCACACCCCACTGGGGGGCTATATGATCGTATCCGAATCTTAGCTTAACCCCTTTGGGCCGGGTCTCTGGTCGTATTCGAACCGGAAGCCCCTAAGGTCTTCTGCTTTATCACAAGTTTACTCTGCTTATGTCAAGGTGTGTATGGCCGGGTCTCACTTTGCCGGCTTAACTTTGGTTTACAGTGTTAGTTGAATGCCATGAGTGTCATTAGGACAAGTAAATCGGAGTTAAGATACCAACCTTGTTACCCGGGTTATCTAAACCGGAAGTATGCTTACAGGCTGCTAAGTGTGTTATTACGGCTGTGTTAGGGATATAATTGAGGACCAGTCTTTTTTGATTCATATTCCGGGTTATCTATCCAAAACATCTGATTCTCAGGGCGGTAAGCCGCCTCGAGACTTGTGATTTGCCCTTCTATGAAGGATAATTAAAGGCACCTCTTTGAGGTTAAAAAAACAAAGGATTGATTATGACCCGGAGGAATATCAAAGAGACAACTTCAAAAGACTTTCGCATTCAATACGTGCACGATGGCACGGCAGAGATGAACTGTTGCACCTACTCTATTACAAAACTCATCAAAATCTCAAAGGGTGCAGCATTGTTTGGTAAACCGCCAGCCGAGTTACGACGCTTGCTAAGTTGAAGTCTCCGTCTCGTTCCTATATTCTCCTCCGGCAGATCCCAAGACCTGGAAAGTTGATGACTTCCAGTCGATGCCGCTGAGAGCTTCGAATTGGGCTTCTTCGTCAATTAACCCGGCCGGGTCAATCTCCGGGGCGAAAGTGTGCTGACGAGCCGGCGGGATCAAGTTGAGGGCTTCATAGCGAGGGGTTCGAATCCTCTGATTCTCCGCATCGTAGCCCGGCTGGTACTTGGTCAGATCTGTGTCGTTCCCGATAAGGGTGGCCACCGGGCGTACGGCCTTCACGCAAGCTGCGAAGTCCTTCTGATCAAAAGCTGAGCCGTCTTCCTTTAGGCATGGATAGCCAAGGGCGATGTCCGCCGGGTCTAACTCCGGCAGGAATGCCTTGGCCCGGCTCAGCGCGGTGATCGCTCCGGCTCTCGCAGAGGCCCATCGCAGCTCTTGGATCCGCTGAGGCAGAACGGCGAGCCGGCGCAGGACTTCTGCCAGGTGAGTCGGCACCTCGTTGGATAGGGCCACCACAGCTAAGGCACGCTGTGACCCGGTGTAGAGCTGTTCCACCAGGGTATACACGGTCTTTAGCTCGGTGACCACGCTTTGGTTGAGGTTGGCACTTCTGGGACCTGTTTAACAGAATCAGATAAGCCGGCGACAAGGATGAATCATGAGATATAAACACTCTAAACTTGATGAAAGCCGGTGAGGCGACTTACCGAAGATGGCGGCCACCATTTGGGAAACCTGGCGCTTTAGGCCGGAGAGCTCGGCGGTCTTCTCAGAGAGAGCCTTCTCCGCCTGTTCCGCCCGGGTTACCAGTGCGGCCTTCTCTTCGGCCCAGGCTCTCCGCTCAGCATCAAATTCTATCTTCAGCTTCTCTTGAGCGGCGATGCTGGATACAAACTTGGCGTTTGCCTTCCGGGTCTCCATCTCCTGCGTCTTCAGCCGGCTCTTGAGATCCGCAAGGTCCGCCTCTAGCTTCTTGCCAACAGCCTGCATAAATTTCCGGGTTATTAACAGTCATTATATAAGTCCCAAGTGTTTTCCAAGCAAAGACACTTGGCACTTGGGGGCTAATGCATATTGAACGTATTTATCTACATACTGCCAGCTCAATTGAGTAAGCCGGAACCTAAGTCTACAACATATTCAATCATAAGTCGTCGACTTGGGGGCTATCATGGCAAAGGTAACTATGCAGTAAGTAAGAGGGCAGCAGAATGATACCTCAGATTTTTGCTGGATCTGGTTCACCATGGCGACCTCTGCGTCCTGGCTCTTGTGCACTTGGCTGATGTAGCCAGAGACGAGCTCTCCAATGCTCAAGTTGGTGTAGTCGGAGAGGTCCAGGTTCACCCGGTGGGGCTGCAGCAACTCCCCCTTAGCGGAGCACTTCGCCAGCACGGTAGGTCTCCCCGGCTGAACGAACTCCGTCCGGGTGATTACCACGTCCGGGTCGTCTGCTGGTGGAGCCGAGCTGGAGGCCTCCGGGTTAACAGAAGCTTCGGTCGTTGCCTTGGTAGTCGGGGCAGTGGCCTCAGGTGCCATGTCCATTGGAGTGGTGGCTTCGGGGGCGGAGGTAGCTGGCGGTTCTTGAGCCGTCACATCCGGTTCAGGCAAATCCGGCACTCCGGCTGACCTGGTCTTCTTCGCTCTTTTGGTGAGTTTTGCCTGGGCACTGAAAGGACAGAAGTGTTAAGCACACAAAGGGTAAGTAAGGACAAGTATAATATGAGATGGTTGTCATTACCCGGGCGCGATCTTGAAAGTCGGAAGACTCGACTGCATAGGGTCGCCCGAAGAGGGGGAGGTCTCCTGATAATTGGCGTCAGAAGAATTGAGTGGCTGACGGATAACACCTGCCAACGGATGAAAAGGTTACAAGTGGGAAAAAACCTCAGTTCGGTGCTTCCTTGTTGCGTCGGGTAACCCGGCGGAGAGGTCGGTGTCCTTGTTGGTCCGGGTGTGACGCCGGCTTTCATGAACCTGTCGCTTCAAAATAAATTGAGGGTCTTGATAAGCTAAAGGATGTGAAAAGCTTACTTTCCGGGTTACCCTTCGGACTTTCAGCTGTGGCAAGGGCTCCGAGTCGGAGGAAAGTGACATTACCTCTTCAACCACCGGGTTACTGGCGCCGGAATCATCCTGTCAGTGAGCAAGTGTTGGTAAGGCGGACAGCAACAAACAACAAATACAGCAAGAACTTAAAGGCTTAGGGGTTACCTCTGACTCGGAGCTGTCGCTCAATTGCATCAGCTCCGAAGCAGTAGGCCTGCTTCCTTTTTTACGAGGGGCGGCTTTCTTCGCCTTCCTGGCCTTCTTGGCCACCTCATGGTCATATTTGACACGCCAGAACTTATCATCAGCCTGAAAAATACAATGATGAATTCTTAAAATGGTTCAGATGAAGGTTATATGCAGAAGAAGATAAAAAAAGTCAGCGGCTTACCACTGGGGCTGGGTTGGTCTTGCAGGAGGGGGCTAACCCGGTCCTTCCGCAGTCTGCCAGGCTCTCGTTTAAAAGAGCCTTGGTCATCTCTTCTGCAACGTCTTCTGGAAGATCGTTGCGGCTGTGTCTCTGAGGGTCATCCTTTCGTCCTGTGTACTCACACATTAAGCCGTGGCGGCGGCTCAATGGGATCACCCGCCATGAGATCCAGACCCGGACCAGGTCGATTCCATTCAGACCATTGCCCGGGAGAGCCTTGATCTTGTTGATAGTGGGGAGCAGAGGCTGGCGCTCCGCTTGAGTCAGCTTGTCCGACAGTGGGTGAGTCGGCTCCAGACGTGTTGGGCGAAAGCCAGGCAGCGGGCTTTCGTCAGCCGGGGATGTATCTTGGTAGTAGAACCAAGTCATGTTCCAATCCTTTGGGTGGCTCGGCGGCTCTGCGTAAGGGAAAAGGCAGTCCCTACGACGCTGGATGGAGATACCACCTAATTCCAGACTTGGCCCATTGGCGCACTCGTTCTGGCGGTTTAAGTAAAAAAGCTCTCTGAAGAGCAGCAGACTAGGTTCTTCTCCAAGGTAAACCTCACAGAAGACTTGGAAATTGCAGATGTTGGACACTGAGTTGGGTCCTATATCTTGAGGCCACTAGTCGAAGAAGTTTAGCACGTCCCTAAAAAACTTTGAGCTGGGCGGTGCGAAGCCCCGGCTCATGTGATCCGCAAAAATCACTAACTCCCCATCCTTTGGCTGTGGCCTCTCTTCTGACAGGTCAGGGGCACGGTAGGACATGATGTCTTTCTTGGGCAGATATCCTGACTTAAGAAAATCAGCTAGGGTCTCGTTGGTGACATTGGATCTCATCCAGTTGCAAGTAATGGGAGCTTTGGGAGGCATGGTGAAAGTCGGCAGTCTATGACAAAAAGGAAAAAACGTCCGGGTTAATTATAAGCCAGAGGAGATCTACAGTTCAAAACTAAGGTGGCGGCTTATGAAGGGGACTAATGGTATATACTCAGGTACAGTGGGTTATTTAAGCCGCAGGGGCATTCAGAATAAATTGATTATCTACGGCCTTATCACAGCTAAGCCGGAGGATTCTACGAAGCATGGTTTTCTTTAAGCCGGAAGGGTCTATGGCGCGTGGTTTCTTTAAACCGGAATTGTAAGCCGCCAAGATTCAATGGTTGCAGTTTTTACTAAGTGTGGTAAAACAGGTTTCACATATTGCAGTAACTTTTTTGGATCAAAATGGTCGGGCAAAAGGAAAAATTTCTAGACCTAGAAACAGAAGTGAGGGAGTTCTTGGGCTTGAACAAAGTTCCTATGCAGTAAAAGGAGAGCTGCTTGCGTGTAAAATGGGTACCAAACAACCACCGCACAGGTTCTAGGCAGGTCTAAGATCAAACAGGGGCAGTAACTACGAGAACTACCAAAACTTGCGGGCAATGGCGACGAACACGAAGAACGTGGATGAACCCTACTGCAGATCTGCTCTACGGGGTAGTGAGGACTTACCGGAGCTGAAAAGGTGCGGGGGTCGCCGCCGTTTGTCTGGTCCGAGTCAGGGTGATGCAGCGGCCAAGGTTGACGAAGACCGGAGGCGAGACGACGGCGGCAGAGTGCGAGCTCAGGCAGGGAGGCAGTGGCGCGAGGAGGAAGAAGGGTGGCAGAGAAGCCCGTCGGGCCGGCCTATTTATAAGGCGAGCTCGTAAAGAGGGCGCGAGAATCAAGGAGACCATGGCGTGGTTATCTCCCCCCACAACGCCTCGATTTTCAGGATGATAGTAAAAGCAAAGATCCGTTGCGGATCTGGTGGAGTAAAAAAGGGCTTAATGGACGATGCCGTCACGGCGGATTATCCGGAGTCCAGAGGATGACGTCACGCCGGGTTATGGCCTTCACACGAATGGTAAGCCGGAGATTTTTTCTGTCGGAAGAGTTGAAGATTGACATGAGCCGGCTCAAATCAATCTGGGGCCTAATGTTGAGGATATAGACCTTAGAGTCACCCGCCAGGAGGGGCCGGGTTACTCATATGGTCGTTGCCAGAAGCCCGGAGCCAAGCTTGAAGACGATGGGCCAGAGATGGGCTTAAGACACGGATATGGCTTAAGGCCCGCAGTTACAATCATTATTATGGTAGAACTTGTAGTGTAAGGCAAGTATAGTTGAGAGTCCGAGCCGGACACTCTTATGAGCCGGCCGGGACTCTAAGGGCTGCTGGGTGTCAGCCTCCCTATATAAAGGGACGACCCGGCAGCGGTTTAAGGACAAGAACAACCTCATTGAGAGCCAGGCGCAGCGGTTTAGCTCCCTGGCGATCGTAACTCTAATCAATACCACCTCAACTGGACGTAGGCTTTTACCTTCACCGTAAGGGGCCGAACCAGTATAAGCCCTCGTGTTCCTTGTCCCACATTAACCCCTTCAAGCTTCCTAGTTGCAATGGCTCCACGACTAAGTCCTAGCTCGAGGACATCTGCCGTGACAATTCCACGACAATTACGCTGTGGTGTTCCAGGTGGCGTGAGTTGCGAAACTATTCCACATTGTTTCAAATGAACACCAAACTCATAACTCAAATATTCACCTCCACGATCAGATCGTAGAAACTTTATTTTCTTGTTATGATGATTTTCCACTTCACTCTGAAATTCTTTGAACTTTTCAAATGTTTCAGACTTATGTTTCATCAAGTAGATATACCCATATCTGCTCAAATCATCTGTGAAGGTCAGAAAATAATGATACTCGCGTGAGCCTCAACACTCATCGGACCGCATACATCAGTATGTATTATTTCCAATAAGTAAGTTGCTCGCTCCATTGTTCCGGAGAACGGAGTCTTAGTCATCTTGCCCATGAGGCATGGTTCGCAAGCATCAAGTGATTCCAAAAGCCCATCAGCATGAAGTTTCTTCATGCGCTTTACACCAATATGACCTAAATGGCAGTGCCACAAATAAGTTGCACTATCATTATTAACTTTGCATCTTTTGGCTTCAATATTATGAATATGTGTATCACTACAACCGAGATTCAATAAAAATAGACCACTCATCAAGGGTGCATCACCATAAAAGATATTACTCATATCAATAGAACAACCATTATTCTCTGATTTAAATGAATAACCGTCTCGCATTAAACACGATCCAGATATAATGTTCATGCTCAATGCTAGCACCAATTAACTATTATTCAGGTCTAAAACTAACCCCAATGGTAGATGTAGAGGTAGCGTGCCGACGGCGATCACATCGACTTTGGAACCATTTCCCACGCGCATCGTCACCTCGTCCTTAGCCAATGTTCGTTTAATCTGTAGCCCATGTTTCGAGTTGCAAATATGAGCAACAGAACCAGTATCAAATACCAAGGCGCTACTACGAGCATTACTAATGTACACATCAATAACATGTATATCAAATATACCTTTCACTTTGCCATCCTTTTTATCCGCCAAATACTTGGGGCAGTTCCGTTTCCAGTGACCAGTCCCTTTGCAGTAGAAGCACTCAGTTTCAGGCTTAGGTCCAGACTTGGGCTTCTTCTCGGGAGCAGCAACTTGCTTGCCATTCTTCTTGAAGTTCCCCTTCTTCCCTTTGCCCTTTTTCTTGAAACTAGTGGTCTTGTTAACCATCAACACTTGAAGCGCGTTCTTGATTTCTACCTCCGCAGCCTTTAGCATCGCGAAGAGCTCGGGAATTGTCTTTTCCATCCCTTGCATATTATAGTTCATCACGAAGCCTTTATAGCTTGGTGGCAGTGATTAAAGAACTCTGTCAATGACACTATCATCAGGAAGATTAACTCCCAGCTGGGTCAAGTGGTTATGGTACCTAGACATTCTGAGTATGTGTTCACAGACAGAACTATTCTCCTCCATCTTGCATCTATAGAACTTGTTAGAGACTTCATATCTCTCAACTCGGGCATTTGCTTGAAATATTAACGTCAACTCCTGGAACATCCCATATGCTCCATGACGTTCAAAATGTCTTTAAACTCCCTATTCGAAGATGTAAAGCATGGCACACTAAACTATCGAGTAGTCATCAGCTTTGCTCTGCCAGACGTTCACTAGTACAACAAGGTGCTAAACAAACGGTTTTTAACCCCTTTCCGCGACGGCATTTCGAACCGTCGCCAAGTGAGGTTGGGTGATAGGGGGTCATTCCCACACGACCCAGAAACCGTGAGCGACCGGCGAGCGCTCAAATACGGAAATACATATAGTAGAGCTAAAAAATACAATTACACAGGCGAAATCATTTCCGGTCGCAAGTACATCCCACACAGTCAGTCACAGCTAAACGTTTCCGTTCGTATTTACATCCCACACAGTCGCTCCAACGAAAACTTTTCTGTTCACAAGTACATCACACACAATTTTCCCCGTTCAATCATTTGTGATAGCGTTTCCATTGCACACGGTATTAACAATTTTATCGTTTGCGTTATTGAATGCATCACACACGGTGCGTAGAAGAAACTGTGTGTCAAGGGATGTCCATCACACACAGTTTTTATATGGTAAACACTTGCGCCAGGTGGCCTAACGCAAACCGTTTTCAAGAGGAAGTCATGTGTGATTGTTCATTAATCTAACATGGTTTATTCCGTGAAACTGTGTGCGTTATTGAATGCATCGCACGCGGTGTTTTCTCAATAACCGTTTGCAATAGAAAAACCCAATTAGCAAGCTAATTATCCGATTATTAATAATCCATTTATTAATCTAATTGACATTTCATATTAAGCACACAATATATTCCGTTTTCATAATTGAAATACATCAGAGTACAACATCATATAGCTTCGCGAACGGGCCTGTAGCCTAGTGGTTGCAGCGACCTTCGTAGCACCCCAGGTCCTGGGTTCGACTCCCGGTGGGAGCGGATTTAAACAGGCCTGGGCAAAAATTTCTGGGATAAAAAGGGCTGTGGGGCTGTTGCTCTACAGTAAATAGTCAAAGAAACATCATATAGCTTCAGCACTCAGCTACCCCATTACACAACTACACCAGCACCAAATTTCACATGCAACATCTATAACCTTTCGAAATTAGAATCATAGACGGTACATAGACAGATGTATCTCATATGGAAAACTGCTGAAGCAGAAGGCGAATATTGAGCCTTCATTGATGTTGAAGGTCTTTGTAACTTTAGGCCAATGCCGGTGGATGATTGACCGTCCATCCTTCGTCCTCTTCAGCACACTTCAATATTGAACGGTGGGTGTTGTATGAATACCTTCCTCGCCTCCTGACCATACATGTGGTTTGAGAGGTAATCATCAGTGAACTTCTTTGGAAAGGCCTGAAAACAAGGATGTGCATAAATATCTTCTCTATATTGGAAATGGGTCAAAGGAATAAAAAAGGCAAGGTATAATAGTTAGTACCATTCTGTAGTGAACTGATGTACAACAAGCATGATGGTTTCAGTAGGGAACGTGCCACCTTTGGGGACGAAACGATATCCGTTGCCTCTTATTGCTTTCAAAGTTTTTCTAGTGTCAACATAGAAAAACAGGAGTGTTGTGTTTACTTTTGGATTTTTTCGGGGTTCGTTTGGACAGTTTTATACATTAACTGGGTTTTCCAGGCATTTTGTGTGCATAATTCAAATTTGAACTACATGCACATGCTCCAGTGCATATAAACTGGTTGAAAAATCAAATCTATGTCCTTGGTTGCATGCTTAGGTCCCATGCAAGAAATGGGAATGAATTTCAAACACCCTGCCACCGCTACTCGGTCTCAAACATTGAGATACCTGGTTTTTAAATTCTAGTAAATCCAAAACTCGCCTGAATTTCATGAAACTTGGCATGCTATCATGGAGCGGCATCAACATGCCATGGTAAAAATGTTCTCCCATTTGGGGCAGGTTTGGATATAAGCTTCTCACAAACCAGATCTTCTCACAACAAGCGTGATGGTTTCGCTATGGAACGTGCCACCTTTGGGGACGAAACGATATCTGGCGCGTCTTATTGCTTTCAAAAATTTTCCAGTGTCAACATAGAACAACAGGAGTGTTGTGTTCAATTTTGGATTTTTTTGGGGTTCGTTTGGACATTTTTATACATTAACTGGGTTTTCCAGGCATTTTTTGTGCATAATTCAAATTTGAACTACATGCACATGCTCCAGTGCATATAAACTGGTTGAAAAATCAAATCTGTGTCCTTGGTTGCATGCTTAGCTCCCATGCAAGAAATGGGAATCAATTTCAAACACCCTGCCACCGTCACTCGGCCGCAAGCATTGAGTTACCTGGTTTTTTAATTCTAGTAAATCCAAAAGTCGTCTGAAATTCATGAAACTTGGCATGCTATCATGGAGCGGTATCAACATGCCGTGGTAAATTTTTTGTCCCATTTGGGGCAGGTTTGGGTATAAGCTTCTCACAAACCAGAGCTTCTCACAACAAGCGTGATGGTATCGGTAGGGAACACGCCACCTTTGGGGACGAAACGATATTCGTCGCCTCTTATTGCTTTTAAAAAATGTCTAGTGTCAACATAGAACAACAGGAGTGTTGTGTTTAATTTTGGAAATTTTCGGGGTGCGTTTGGACATTTTTATACATTAACTGGGTTTTCCAGACATTTTATGTGCATAATTCAAATTTGAACTACATGCACATGCTCCACTGCATATAAACTGGTTGGAAAATCAAATCTGTGTCCTTGGTTGCATGCTTAGGTCCCATGCAAGAAATGGGAATCAATTTCCAACACCCGGCCACCGTCACTCGGCCGCAAACATTGAGATACCTGGTTTTTTAATTCTAGTAAATCCAAAAGTCGTCTGAAATTCATGAAACTTGGAATGCTATCATGGAGCGGCATCAACATGTTGTGGTAAATTTTTTGTCCCATTTGGGGCAGGTTTGGGTATAAGCTTCTCACAAACCAGAGCTTCTCACAACAAGCGTGATGGTTTCGGTAGGGAACACGCCACCTTTGGGGACGAAACGATATTCATTGCCTCTTAATTCTTTTAAAAAAATTCTAGTGTCAACATAGAACAACAGGAATGTTGTGTTTAATTTTGGAATTTTTCGGGGTTCGTTTGGACATTTTTATACATTAACTGGGTTTTCTAGGCATTTTATGTGCATAATTCAAATTTGAACTACATGCACATGCTCCAGTGCATATAAATTGGTTGAAAAAACAAATCTCTGTCCTTCGGTGCATGCTTCGGTCCCATGCAAGAAATGGGAATGAATTTCAAACTCCAGGGCACTGTTGATTGCCGGCAAAACGTTGAGATACTTTGTTTAGTAAACCCAAAACTCGTCTGAAATTCACGAAACTTGGCATGCGGTCATTGAATGGCACCTGACATGCTGTGGTATTTTTCGTGTTCATTTTGAGAGAAGGCGCACTCCAATAACAGCCACAAAGGAATTTTGAAACAAATAGCTGCCACTATAACATCTCAAACGTTTTGTATAATTTAAATTGTGTGCATTCTGCTAACCATTCACGTGACGCCACGCCTCACTCTTTTAATGGCTAGGAGGTGCCGAGCGGACAGGTGCTTGAGTGCTTCACTAAACGGGAGGCGTGTGAGCTGTACTCCAATGCGGAGGCTCACCGGGAAGCGTGCGAGCTGTACGCCGCGCAGGCTCACCGGGAAGCGAGCCCTTTGACTTCCATGGCCACCCGCCTTGCTCGCATCCTCTACATTAGTGGCGCCCAAGCCGCAGTTTAATATGGTTTTTAAATATAAAACACTCATCGCAAACGTTTTAGTTAGAACACCCGTATGGAAAACCGACAACTTCCCCAGGAAGCCAAGGAAAAATGTGCCGAGCAGGATTTGAGCAGCTTTTGATCGCAAACGTTTTAGTTAGAACACCCATATGCAAACCGGCAGCTTGCCCAGGAAGCCAAGAGAAAATGTGCGGAGCAGGATTTCTGGAGCTCTTGATCGCAAGCGTTTTAGATAGAACACCCGTATGCACAGTGAGAGCTATGTATGGTCTTCCCCCTTAAGTCGAGGGAAAATTTGCAGCGCAGGATTTGTGCATCTCTTCAACGCAAACGGTTGTTTTGGATGACCCGTGTGCAACCACGTACAAACAATTTGGTAAGATTTGCAGCTGTCATATTGGGTATGTTGCCATTTGTCAAACTAGAAAGATTGAAATTTGTTCATCTAGTAACATTGCCATTTGTCAATCCTTGTAACACTGCGATTTGTCAAAATATGCAGCTAAAAATCGCTAGCACTATCTAATTTTTGCAACTAAAATAACTAGCACTATCTAATTTTTATGCATTACTGAGTTTTCAATGCATTTATGTGCATAATTCAAATTTGAACTACATGCACATGCTTCAGGGCACCGTTGATTTGACAGCGGGCAGCGCAGTTCCCGATATGGTTTTAATGCAGACGTGGGAGAGATTAACGGTTCCCGAAATGATGAACGGCCAATGATGCATCCTCCTTCAATTAGCATCTTGTGAATGCATGGAGGAAGTAATGGGAGGAGGACTGGGAAAAGAGGTTGCACGATGTGAATGCAACGCAGTTTGCACTCATATAAAGGCGCCCCTCCATTCCAATGCATCTACCACATCGTACGCACCTAAGCATTTACCTAAGCACCTACACTAATAAGCGCAAAAGTGCTCACTCCAGACCCATGGCGGCGATGCGCGCGAGCGGCCAGCGGCTGTGCCAGATGGTCCACGACGCTGGCTTACAGCCTGGCACCGTGGATCGTCTCCAGACGGTGTTGGCTTCTGGTTGGTGGATGGCCTCCGTCGACACCAGCTACGACTCTCATTTGGACCAGATGATCGTTTGCACCACCAACATGTTCACCGTCGTCAAGAAGCTCGCGGACGATATCGGCGTACTCCTCCAGCCCGCGCGCCCGGGCTCCTCATTGCTCGCCCTACAAGAATCCGTCGACCTACACATCCATGTGTACGAGCAAATCGTGTACATAAGTATCTACAAGGCCAGTGAGGACGCTACGACGTTCGCCTTCTTCAGCCGGCTGGAAGCCTTGGATGCCTTTGCTGAGAAGCACCTTGACCTCGCCACAAAAGCCGCCGCTCCTTAGCCGCTGGTCGATGGCTCGGCGCACTGAGTTGAGGAGGAGGAGGAGGTCATACGTTGATGGATGCATCTTTCTGATTGCCTCCTGTAACCACCACTGCGATCTCATCATCGTGGCCTTAATTCTTATTGTGCTATTGCATTCTCGTTCCAGTCAATACAGACATGTGTGACCCCTTTGCTTAATTATATGCATCACTGTAACTAGTACTCCATCAGTCAATTTAAAAGTTGTGCTGCCAGTGTCTATGTCGTTACTTTTTGATATTTTTTGTTTTTTGAAGACATGTTGATTGGCTTGAATGAAGGTATATCCCGCTATTAGGCGCCGCAGTGCGCTGTGCTCGCCATTAGGCGCCGCGGCGCGCTCTGCTCGCGTCTGTTGGTGCGCTCTGCTCGCGTCCGTCGGTGCGCTCGGCTTGTGGACAGCTTTTCCTTGCTTGTTCAACTCCTATATGCATATATATATATGGTTGCTCGCCGTTGAGGCGACCGCGGAGCACTCTGCTCGCGTCCCTCCACACGCTCTCTGACAGCGATTGGGCATGCGCACGATCACGTCGGGGGCCCCATACGCATGTGGTTGCGCCGCGCGCGTTGCCACGCGATGCAGTTACATGCGGCACGATGGAGTTACGCGCTGCAAATTTGAACTGCCATCAGGACCTGCCGATATTCCTGGCCGTCCGTCTTCCCCTTTAATTCTCGCGGCCATTATAACCTTAGTCTCTTCAACCTTTCGATCGCGCCGCACAACACAACATGCACACCCATGACTACACATAAAGAGGGGCGCTCCAATGGAGTTCGGCGAGCATAGAGTGGAGACCCACGCGAGGGAGACGGATCTCTCGGTGGTGTACACCATCGACCCGGCCGTGGTGGACGTCTACATCAATAGCATTGAGCAGTTGCTTGCTCGAGACAAGTACAAGGTGGTCGGCATCGACCTCCAGTACACCGCCGGTCGTCCCGGCATAGATCAAAAGGTTTCCGTTGCCAAGTTGTGCGTGCGCCATCATGTCCTCATCTACCACTACTGCATGGCCACATAGCCTTGTGACCGTTTCAACAGGTTTGTCAACAACACCGACTACAAGTTCGCCACGGTGGAAACCAAAGACGATGTAAAAGCGCTTAGTGTTACGGGCTTGGCCTGAAGAACCTTGTCGAAATTCATGACCACTACAGGGTCTCGGGCAGCACGAAGATGGACACCCTGGTCGAACTCGCCTCGGACATCATCGACCCCTACTACGAAAAGATGAAGCAGGATGCCCAGAGAACAAGTCCCCTATCCTGGCACAGGGCCAGGATGCGGCAACTAGATGAACCTCACCTCAGGTTCACGGCCAAGAGCGTGTACACATGCTACGAGATGCACAGGCAGATCGTTCACATGAGGAAGTGCCTCATTACCCAAATCGAGGAGGCCGGATCGAGCCACAAGAAGAGCAAGCGTCACAAGAAGTAGATGATGATCAGATGATCGTTTATGCTAGTTAATCATGCATGTAATATATAGTTTACTTTATTGGTGTGTGGAAATGTCATGTGTGTAGTAGCCACCTATGTAATTATGCATGTAATAGTTTACTTTGGTGTGTGCAAATGCCATGGTTGTAGTAGCCACCTATGTAAGTGGATGTTTAATTTGGTTATGCAACCATGTCCTTATAAGTATATATATATATACATATATATATACATATATATATACATATATATATACATACATATATATATATATATGTTGTTCTGTATGCAACCCGTCTGTGTTATTATCGATCTTCCCACACATTTTTGATTACAGACCTGTTTGCCGCGTACCACACACATCTTGTTATATTGAACCGTTTCTGTTCTCTAGTCTCAACACAAACAGTTCATCCGAGTGAACCGCTTGCTGTATATCGCACACACCTTGATCTGCCTGACCGTTTCTTTTGTTCCTCCTCATTGCAAACGGTTAATTGAACTGAACCGTATGCCCTACATCGCACACGCAACTAAAATCTGAACCGTGTTTGATGCATCCTCCATCGCAAACGTTTTGCACCTTTTTTACGGTTTTTTTACACCACCATTTGCGATTCTGGCAGCGCACACAGTTTCGTCGAAGGTTCTCTGATCGTAGTGTCGCGTTAGCAGCATCCTGCAGTAGTGGTTCATAACGTCCGGAGTTGCTCCTGCAGCGGGTCTTGCACCTAGCGGTGCTTCCAGGACGTAATTCTTCTGTGTATCAATGAGGATAATCCTCAAGTTACGGACCCAGTCCGTGTAGTTGCTACCATCATCTTTCAACTTAGCTTTCTCTAGGAACGCATTAAAGTTCAAGGGAACGGTAGCACGGGCCATTGATCTACAACAACATAGATATGCAAAAAACTATCAGGTACTAAGTTCATGATAAATTAAAGTTCAATTAATCATATTACTAAAGAACTCCCACTTAGATAGACATCCCTCTAGTCATCTAAATGATCACGTGATCCATATCAACTAAACCATGTCCGATCATCACATGAGGTGGAGTAGTTTTCAATGGTGAACATCTCTATGTTGATCATATCTACTATATGATTCACGTTCGGCCTTTCGGTCTCATTGTTCCGAGGCCATATCTGCATATGCTAGGCTCGCCAAGTTTAACCCGAGTATTCTGCGCATACAAAACTGGCTTGCACCCGTTGTATATGAATGTAGAGCTTAGCACACCCGATCATCACGTGGTGTCTCGGCACGACGAACTGTAGCAACGGTGCATACTCAGGGAGAACACTTATACCTTGAAATTTATTGAGGGATCATCTTATAATGGTACCGCAGTACTAAGCAAAATAAGATGCATAAAAGATAAACATCACATGCAATCAAAATATGTGACATGATATGGCCATCATCATCTTGTGCCTTTGATCTCCATCTCGAAAGCACCGTGATGATCTCCATCGTCACCGACTTGACACCTTGATCTCCATCGTAGCGTCGTGGTCATCTCGCCAACTATTGCTAACGCATAGTGATAAAGTAAAGCGATTACATGGCGTGTGCATCTCATACAATAAAGCGACAACCATAAGGCTCCTGCCAGTTGCCGATAACTTTTATAAAACATGATCATCTCATACAACAACGTATATCACATCATGTCTTGACCATATCACATCACAACATGCCCTGCAAAAACAAGTTAGACGTCCTCTACTTTGTTATTGCAAGTTTTACGTGGCTGCTACGGGCTACTAGTAAGAACCGTTCTTGCCTACGCATCAAAACCACAATGATGTTTCGTCAAGTTTGCTGTTTTAACCTTCAACAAGGACCGGCCGTAGTCAAATTCGATTCAACTAAAGTTGGAGAAACAGACACCCGCCAGCCACCATTATGCAAAACAAGTTGCATGTGTGTCGGTGGAACTGGTCTCATGAACGCAGTCAAGTAAGGTTGGTCCGGGCCGCTTCATCCAACAATACAGCCGAATCAAAATAAGACGTTGGTGGTAATCATTATGACTATCATCACGCACAACTCTTTGTGTTCTACTCGTGCATATCATCTATGCATAGACCTGGCTCGGATGCCACCGATGGGGAACGTAGCATGCAATTTCAAAAAAATTCCTACGATCACGCAAGATCTATCTAGGAGATGCATAGCAAGGAGAGGGGGAGAGTGTGTCCACGTACCCTCGTAGACCGAAAGCGGAAGCATTATGTTAAAGCGGTTGATGTAGTTGAACGTCTTCACGATCCAACCGATCCAAGTACCGAACGTACGGCACCTCTGTGTTTAGCACACGTTCAGCTGGATGAGGTCCCTCGAACTCTTGATCCAGTAGAGGGTCTTGGGAGAGTTTCGTCAGCACGACGGCGTGGCGACGGTGTTGGTGATGTGATCTGCGCAGGGCTACGCCTAAGCACTACGACGCTATGACCGGAGGCATAAACTGTGGAGGGGGGCACCGCACACGGCTAAGAGAATTCTTGGTGTGCCTTTGGGGTGCCCCCTGTCCGTGTATATAAAGGAAGGGGAGAGAGGCCGGCGGCCAGGACAGGCGCGCCATGGGGGGAGTCCTACTTGGACTCCTAGTCCAAGTACGATTCCCCCCTTTTCCTTTCTTCCACCGGAGGGAAAAGGAAGGAGAGGGAGAGGGAGAGAGAAAGGGGGGCGTCGCCCCCTCCTCCTAGTCCAATTCAGACTGCCTTTGGGGGGGCGCGGCCACCCCTTGCGGCCCTCCTCTCTCTCCACTAAGGCCCAATAAGGCCCAATATTTCGCCCCGTGGGGTCCGGTAACCCTTTGGTACTCCGGTAAAATATCCGAACCACTTGAAACCATTCCGTTGTCCGAATACTATCTTCCAATATATGAATCTTTACCACTCGACCATTTCGAGACTCCTCGTCATGTCCGTGATCTCATCCAGGACTCCGAACAAACTTCGGTCACCAAAACACATAACTCATAATACAAATCGTCATCGAACATTAAGCGTGCAGACCCTACGGGTTCGAGAACTATGTGGACATGACCGAGACACATCTCCGGTCAATAACCAATAGCAGAACCTGGATGCTCATATTGGCTCCTACGTATTCTACGAAGATCTTTATCGGTCAAACCGCATAACTACATACGTTGTTCCCTTTGTCATCGGTATGTTACTTTCCCGAGATTCGATCGTCGGTATCATCATACCTAGTTCCATCTCGTTACCGGCAAGTCTCTTTACTCGTTCCGTAATGCATCATCCCGTAACTAACTTATTAGTCACATTGCTTGCAAGGCTTATAGTGATGTGCATTACCGAGAGGGCCCAGAGATACCTCTCCCATACACGGAGTGACAAATCCTAATCTTGATCTATGCCAACTCAACAAACACCATCGGAGACACCTATAGAGCATCTTTATAATCACCGAGTTACGTTGTGACGTTTGATAGCACACAAGGTGTTCCTCTAGTATTCGGGAGTTGCATAATCTCATAGTCAGAGGAACATGTATAAGTCATGAAGAAAGCAATGGCAATAAAACTAAACGATCATTATGCTAATCTAACGGATGGGTCTTGTCCATCACATCATTCTCTAATGGGTGTGATCCCGTTCATCAAATGAAAACACATGCCTATGATCAGGAAGCATAACCATCTTTGATCAACGAGCTGGTTAAGTAGATGCATACTAGGGACACTCTATTTTGTCTATGTATTCACACATGTACTAAGTTTCCGGTTAATACAATTCTAGCTTGAATAATAAACATGTATCATGATATAAGGAAATATAAATAACAACTTCATTATTGCCTCTAGGGCATATTTCCTTCATTATATACATTAATATGCTATTTTATTTTATTTTTGGGACTAACCTGTTAACCTAGAGCCCAGTGCCAGTTCTTGTTTTTTCCCTATTTTAAAGTTTCGCAGAAAAGGAATACAAACCGGATTCCGAACGGAATAAAACCTACGCGATCATTTTTCTTGGACCAGAAGACAACCAGGAGACTTGGAGATGAAGTCGGAAGAGCCACGAGGCGGCCACAAGGATGGAGGGCGCGCCCAGGGGGGTAGGGCACGCACCCCACCCTTGTGGGCCTCTCGTGTCTCCCCTAACCTAATTCTTTTGCCTATATAGTCCCATATATCCCCAAACCAATAGAGGCATCCACGAAAACACTTTCCATAGCCGCAACCTTCTGTACCTGTGAGATCCCATCTAGGGACCTTTTTCGGCACCCTGCCGGTGGGGGATTCGATCACGGAGGGCTTCTACATCAACACCATTGCCCTTCCGATGAAGCGTGAGTTGTTTACCTCAGACCTACGGGTCCATAGCTGCTAGCTAGATGACTTCTTCTCTCTCTTTGATTCTCAAGACCATGTTCTCCTCAATGTTCTTGGAGATCTATTCGATGTAATACTTTTTGCGGTGTGTTTGCCGAGATCCAATGAATTGTGGATTTATGATCATCTTATCTATGAATATAAATTTAATCTTCTCTGAATTCTTTTATGCATGATTTGATATCTTTGCAATTTGCTTCGAACTATCAGTTTTGTTTGGCCAACTATATTGGTTTTTCTTCCAATGGGAGAAGTGCTTAACTTTGGGTTCAATCCTGCGGTGTCCTTTCCCAGTGACAGTAGGGGCAGCAAGGCACGTATTGTATTGTTGCCATCGAGCATAAAAAGATGGGGTTTTCATCATATTGCTAGAGTTAATTCCTCTACATCAGGTCATCTTGCTTAATGCGTTACTCCGTTCTTTATGAATTTAATACTCTAGATGCATGCTGCATAGCGGTCGATGTGCGGAGTAATAGTAGTAGATGCAGAATCGTTTCGGTCTACTTGACATGGACATGATGCCTATATTCGTGATCATTGCCTTAGATATCGTCATAACTTTGCGCTTTTCTATCTGTTGCTCAGCAGTAATTTGTTCACCCACCGTAATATTTTCTATCTTGAGAGAAGCATCTAGTGAAACTATGGCCCCCGGGTCTATTTTCCATCATATAAGTTTCCGATCTACCTTTTTGCAATCTTTTACTTTCCTATCTATAAACCAAAAATACCAGAAATATTTACTTTACCGTTTATCTATCTCTATCCAATCTCACTTTTGCGAGTAACCGTGAAGGGATTGACAACCCTTTATCGCGTTGGGTGCAAGTTTGTTTGATTGTTTGTGCAGATATTCGATGACTTGTGCGTTGTCTCCTACTGGATTGATACCTTGGTTCTCAAACATAGGGAAATACTTATCTCTACTTTGCTGCATCACCCATTCCTCTTCAAGGGAAGAACCAACGCATCCTCAAGAAGTAGCAGGATGCTGATACGTCGCCAATGTATTTATAATTTATGAAGTATTCATGCCATGTTTGCAACAATTTTATATGGTTCTGCTATGATTTGATCAGAACTAACCTGGACTGACGTTGTTTTTAGTACCGTGGTATCATTTTTTGTGCATAAATAAAAGTTCTTGGAATGGACAGAAAATTTACGGTGATTTTTGTGGACCAAAAGAGGCACCGAAGCTTTAAGGAAGGACCAGAGGCCTCATGAGGAAGCCACAAGCCTGCTAGGCGCAACCTACCCCCTGGTGGCGCCTAGTGAGCTTGTCGCTCCCTCGTGTGCCGCTAGATGTGTGACCGACAAAAATACCCAAAACCCCGAAAAGAAACCTAGACGAGAAGTTTCGCCGCCGCAAGTCTCTGTATCCACGAAAACTCAATCGGGGCCCTGTTCTGGCAACCCGCCGGAGGGGAAAATCATCACCGAAGGCCATCTTCATCATCCCGGCGCCCACCGTGATGAGGAGGGAGTAGTTCACCCTCGGGGCTGAGGGTATGTACTAGTGGCTATGTCGTGGAATTGTCACGGAAGATGTCCTAGTGAAAGGACTTAGTCATGGAGCCATCGCAACTAGGAAGCTTAAAGGGGTTAAGACAGGACAAAGGACACGAGGGTTTATACTGGTTCGGCCCCTTGCGGTGAAGGTAAAGGCCTAATCCAGTTTGAGGTGGTATTGCTTATGTTTCGATTACTAGGGAGCGAATCCGCTTGGCCTAGCTTTCGATCTGATCTTACTTGCCCGGAACCACCGCCAGGTCGTCCCTTTATATGCAGAGGTCGACGCCCAGCGGCTCATAGAGTGCCGGCCGGCTCATAAACAGTGTCCGGCTCGGTCTCTAACTATTCCTTCCTTACAATACAAGTTATGTACATATGGCGGTTTATCTCTACGGGCCTTGAGTCGCCTTTGGGCTTTGGGCCCTTAACTGAATCGCCATCTTCCAGAACTGTCTTGGGCTTCATGAATCGCCATAGGTATAACCCGGAACCTCCTGGGCGGGTCATACCTAATAGTTATATCCCCAACATTAGGCCCCAGATTGATTTGAACTGGTTCATGTCAATCTTCAACACTTGTAAAAAATCTTCTGCTCTTCATTTGTGCGAGAATTTGTAACCTGCCATGACGTCATCTTCTGGATTTGCGATAACCCGCCATGATGTCATATGTCATTACTTCACACTTTCTCCAACATATCTCAACGGATCCTTATCTTAATGACCATCCCGATAATCGAGGCGTCCTGGTAGCTGGATAATTATATTTTCAGCCTCCTCGTTTTTCGCGCCCACTTATCAGTCTTTCCCTTATAAATAGCCACGACCTAGTCTTTCCTCATTCTCCTCCTTTCCAGTGTCTTCTTACTCTCGCAACCTTCTGTCGCTCGAGCTCCGCCGCCGCCGCAGAGCACCTCGTGCTCCTCAACCTCGGCCGCTGCATCGACCTGAGTTGGACCAAAGTACGCCGGCGCTCCACCGCAGTTGAATCTACACCTGTAAGTGCTTCTTCCGTGGCACGTTTAGATCGCATTAGGGTTCCTGACTGTTCATCGTGTTCTTCACGATTTTTTCGTAGTTCCTCCACCATAGTTTCTTTTGATCCAAAAGCAATATAGAACTCATATGATGGTTGTTTCACTTCCACTTTTGATACTACTGGATCCCCTTTCTTTGTGAAGAGACCTCATTTGAACCCACGAACTCATCTGTACTGATTTTTTAGGTCTAGATTATTTCTTTTTTCTGCACAACCGTTGATCCAAAATAATAGCTACAGCATGTGAAACTTGTTTGTGTAACACTTAGGCAAAAACTGCATTTGTTAGATCCACCTAGCCATGGCGGCTCTTACCGCCGGCTTAAAATCGCAATGCTCAATTGATAATTTTAACCACTCATGGCGGTTTAGATAACTTGACTGCTCCTGGCACTCATGGCGGCTTAAATAACTTGACATAATTTAGCCATATACCATTAGGCCCCTTTGTAAGCCGCCATCTTGAATATACAGTGTCATATTTTTTCTCTCCGGCTTAAGTTTGAACCGGCAATTTTCACTCTTTGTTAGCCTTCCGTCTTCGTAATGCCGCCCAAAACACCCACTTCATGCAATTGGGTCAAGTCCATCGTCACAGATAGTACACTTGACGACTTTGTGAAGACTGGCTATCTGCCAAAGAAGGAAGTCATGTCATACCGTGTGCCTGATCCAACCGAGGAAAAACCTCAGCCCAAAGAGCGGGAAGTGGTCATCTTTACTGACCACATGAACCGGGGCTTTTCACCACCTGGCTCAAAATTCTTCAGAGACGCCCTACACTTTTTCGACCCCCGTCCTCAAGACATCGGACCCAACTCCGTGTCGAATATTTGCAACTTTCAAGTGTTCTGTGAGGTGTATCTTGGAGAAGAACCCATCTTGCTACTCTTCAGAGAGTTATTCTATTTGAACCGCCAGAATGAATGTGCCAACAGGCCTAGCTTGGAGCTTGGTGGGGTCTCAATCCAACGACGGAGAGACGCCATTTTTCCTTATGCGAATCCACCAAGTCACCCCAAAGACTGGAACCAGACATGGTTCTATTGCCAAGACACTTCTCCGGCTGATGAAAACCCTCTGCCAGGCTTTCGCGCCCTGCGCCTCGAGTCTAATCATCCTCTTCGAGACAAATTGTCTGGTGCTGATCGCCAGAAGCTTGCCCCCACCATGGTTAAAATCAAGGCTCTTTTGGGGAATGGTTTAAGTGGTATCGACTTGGTCCGGGTTTGGCTTGCCTTGCGGATCATTCCATTGAGCTGCCGCTCTGGTTTGATGTGTACCTATAGGGGCGAGAAGACTGATCCTCTGTGGCACAGCCCTGATAATTTACCTGACGACGTCATCAATGATATGACAAAGTCACTCTTGAACGAAAGCCTAGCACACTGTGGCAAGGTGGGCTTAAGCCCTTTCTGCAAAGCTAACCCGGCTCCAACGATAAGCCGCCAAACTGAGTATTTTTACCTTCATCCTTGACGTTTTTGTCTTTACTCAAACTTTGCTGATTTTCACAGGCTGATGACAAATTTTGGAAGGCAAAGTACGATCATGAAGCTGCAAAGAGAGCCAGGAAGGCCAAGAGAGCCGCCAGGAAGAACGCCGCCAAGAAGAAAGGAAATAAGACCAGCGCTTCAGACTTGCTTCATCTAGACGATACCTCTGAGTCGGACATAGCTCTTGACTCTCTAGGCTCCTTTTTAACCATCTTATTGACACTGATTATCATCAGGAGGACACGGGAACGAGTCACGGAGTGGGTGAAGAGGTAACTATTATTTCCTCCGACTCCGAGCCTTTGCCAAGACAGAAAATCCGAAGAGTAACCCGGAAAGTAAGATTTTCACATCCTTTAGCTTATCAAGATCCTCAATTTCTTTTGAAGCGACAGATTCATGAGAACCAGAGGCAGACCCGGACCAGCAAAGACGCAGAACTTTCCTCCGGCTTACCAAATACACCAAGGAAGCGCCGGAACGAGGTCACCTCTGACTTGGCTCCTTTTTATCCTTTAGTGGGTCTCACTCGTCAACCACTCAACTCCTCTAACTCGAATTATCAGGAAACTTCACCTTCCTCAGGCGACTCACTCCAGTCCAACATGCCGACTTTTAAGACCGCTCCAGGGTAATGATAATTTACTTATCCTGTATTCATTTCAATTATTTATATTTGTACTGATATTTTGATCTTTATACAACGGAAAAGCAAAGCCCGGGAAGAGGGTGAAGAAGAATAAGCCAGCCGAAGAGCCAAACTTCCAAGAGCCGGAACTCCAGACGGCCGCGCCTGAGGCCTCTGTTCCTGAGCCGCCGCCTGAACCTGTTTATGATACACCATTGTCAACTACTGACCCGCCTGCTAATCAAACCGCCGATGGCTCTAAAAACCTTGGAGCCTCTAGCCCGGCCAAGACAGACGACCCACAAGATGGTGATGCTAAAATCACCAAGATTGGCTACACTGAGCCAGGAAGACCTACTGTGCTAGCCAAGTGTTCTACCAAAGAGGAGCACCTGGAACGCCGTAAGGTCAGATTTGACATTTTTGATTATACTCACATGAGCATTGGGGAAGTTTTTTCTGGCTATCTTAGCCAAGTGCACAGCAGCCGTGACCTCGAAGTTGATATGGTGAAGCAAATGCACCAGAAATTTGAGGTATAGATTCTTCCTTTTACTGAATTATCCTTACTATGCCAGCCCCCAAGTCTATTGCTTATGTTGAATATGCTGTAGACTTAGAATAAACATATAAGCATTACTAATATCCTTTGGTCAAACCTGTAAAAAATCCGGCTTACTCCATAGTCCCCAAGGGCCGGTTTAATCAACATGAATGAGCCGGTACTTCACATGCTTGTGCAGAATATAGTCCTTGTGTAGATTTAATAGCAATAAGCATTAGCCCCCAAGTGCCAAGTACTCTTGCTTGCAAAGTGCTTGGGACTTACTTTCATGAACCGCCACTTAGAAAAAAAACTTTGTTAGACATTAGCCCCCAAGTGCCAAGTGTTGTTGCTTGCAAAAGGCATGGGACTTAATATTGTATGCTGATACTCATGATTTTGACCCGGAACCTTGCGTAGATCACCACTACTGAACTGAAATCAGAGCTATCTAAGTTGAAGAAACGCTTGGAGGCATAGGAGGCTGAAACCCAAAGAGCCAACTCCAAATTTGAATTCAGTGTATCTGAACAAGAGAAACTGAAAAAAGACTTTGAAGTAGAGAAAAAGGCCTGGGACGAAGAAAAGATTGCTTTGACCCATCGAGCTGAGAAAGCAGAGGCAGCTCTTGAAGAGGTGACCACTGAATTGTCCGGCTTAAAACGCCATGTATCTCAGATGGTGTCGGCAATCTTTGGTAAGCCGCCCTGCAAACATCAAATATGGAATCTTTCTAGCGATCACATGAATTTTTATTAACTCACCTGATATTGTTATGCAGGCCCCAGGAGCAAAAATCTTAATCAAGACATGTTGGTGAAGCTGAAGGCGGTTTACACGCTCGTGGAAGAACTTTACACTGGATCTCAGCGTGCCTTGGCCATAGTTGCCCTGTCAAACGAAGTCCCCACACTCCTTGTGGATGTGCTAAAGAGGCTTTCTGTGCTGCCCCAGCGGTTTAATGAATTAATGCAATCATCGGCAAGAGCCGGAGCCATGGCTGCTTTAAGCCGGGCCAAGGCGTGGCTACCGGAGTTAGACCCGACCGACATCGCCATTGGATATCCAAGCCTTAAAGAGGATGGCACATCATTTGAACAGAAGGACTTCACTGCTTGTGTGAAGGAAATACGCCCTGTAGCTAGCCGGATTGCTGATATGGTGGATCTCACCAAGTACCAGCCGGGTTACGACGCAGAAAATCAGAGGATTCCAACGCCGCATTATCAAGTGACCAGCCTGATCCCTCCAATTCGTAAGCATACCTTCGCCCCTGAAGTTGACCCGGCCGGACTAATTTATGATGAAGCTGAATCTGAAGCTTTGAATGGCATTGACTGGTCATCATCAACCTTCCAGGACAGGGAACGGAACGGAGGAGCGAAAGGGTTGATCCGGAAGCTTCAGGCCAACAGGAAAATTGACCCGCCAGGCGGCTCATATTTATACCTTGCTGGAAAACTATTTAATCATTTGGACTCAGCGAGTCATGTAATAGGGTAGAAATGACTTTGCTTTGTCGTGCCATCGTGCACGTTTTGGTGCTCAACACTGTTAAGCCGCCGCCTTATAATCTCCCCTATTTAAATTTATCATCTGTTTTCTTTATGCATAAGAAAGTCTTTGAACCGTCCTGCACATAGAAATAGATCACAAGAACCCTTGGCAGCTTACCGCAAGGCGGGTCATAATATCATATATACAACCATTAATATTGAAAGAAAAGATACAGATAAGCCTGTTATGAATTATAGCTTTGAAACACAACTATAATATCATACCTGTGATTTTGAATTGGTACTGTCGGTTCATGTGACTTGAATAGTAAGGGTGATAACTCAATCCTTAGAAGCCAACACTCCCAAATGTATGATGATTGTCATACACCGGCGATTTATTATCCAAAACCAAGCCGGGTTAAATTTAAACCGCACTTATACTTAGATCTGGAAAAAAGCCTCAAGACAAAAACAAAGATTGTTTGCAAAAAATTAAGCCAAATACAAAGAAAAATTTGAGGCTTCTGATTCGAATACGATCAGAAAACTGGACCAAAGGGGTTAAGCTAGGATTCGAATACGATCATGTAGCCCCCAGTGGTTTTGGCGTTGGGTACCGACAGCTATCTTCTCTTTGGTTCGAATACGACCTGTGTTTGAACAGGAAGCCCCCAAATGACCTTGAGAGTTTTTTAACGACTCTGATTCGAATACGATCAAAGTCGGACCCAAAAGGGGTTAAGCTATGATTCGAATACGATCAAGAAACCCCCTAGTGAGTTTGGCATTGTGCCGATCAAGAGGGTACCGACAGCTATGTTCTCTTTGGTTCGAATATGACCTATGTTTGAACAGGAAGCCCCCTAGTGATCATGAGGTTTAACGGCTAGATTCGAATACGATCATGAGCCGGACCAAAGGGTTAAGCTGGATTCGAATACGATCAGCCCCCAATTGGTCGTTTGAAATTATGAGGAGAACATATGATCATTGAGGAGGAAAAGTACAGAGGTCCTGACTTTATTACTTATCATAATATATACATCGTCAAAATATGTACATCATGAGAGCCGGTGGCTCAAGTATAGTAAGGCCGAAGATGAGCGATATTCCATGGCCGGCGGGTCTCTTCCTCCGACTTACGTGAGTCTTTGTGCTCTCGAACATCGATAAGGCAGTATGACCCATTGTTCAAGTTCTTGCTGAGCACAAAGGGTCCTTCCCAAGGTGGAGATAACTTGTGCGCATCAGGTTGATCCTGGATGAGCCGGAGCACCAAGTCACCCTCTTGAAAGGTTCTGGACTTAACCCGGCGGCTATGATAACGGCACAGATCCTGTTGGTAAATCGTCGAGCGGGCTGCTGCCAAGTCATGCTTCTAATCTAGCAGGTCAAGTGCATCCTGACGGGCTTGTTCGTTATCAGCTTCAACGTAAACCGCCACGCGGGGCGAGTCATGACGGATGTCACTCGGTAGAACCGCCTCTGCACCGTAGACCATGAAGAAAGGCGTGTAACCCGTAGACCTGTTGGGGGTAGTATTGATGCTCCATATCACAGAAGGTAACTCCTCCACCCAACAACCTGGCGTCCATTGCAAAGGAACCATAAGCCGGGGCTTGATGCCTTTCAAGATTTCCTGATTGGCTCTTTCAGCTTGACCATTGGATTGGGGGTGAGCTACTGATGAAACATCAAGCCGGATATGCTCAAGTTGACAGAACTCCTCCATGGCACCCTTGGACAGATTAGTACCATTGTCAGTTATAATGCTTTGTGGAAATTCAAAACGAAAGATCACCTTTTTCATGAATTGAACCACCGTGGCTGCGTCACACTTACTAACTGGCTCTGCCTCAACCCACTTTGTGAGTTTGTCAACCGCCACCAAGAGGTGGGTCTTTTTATCTTTGGACCTTTTGAAAGGCCCAACCATGTCGAGTCCCCAGACTGCAAACGGCCAAGTAATCGGAATCATCCTCAATTCTTGAGCTGGCGCGTGAGCCCGGCATGAGAATTTCTGAAAACCGTCACATTTACTGACCAGATCCTCCACGTCAGCATGAGCCGTCAGCCAATAAAATCCATGACGAAAGGCTTTGGCCACAAGGGACTTTGAACCGGCATGATGGCCACAATCTCCTTCATGAATCTCAAGAAGAATTTCTTGACCTTACTCAGGAGAGACACAGCGTTGAAACGCCCCAGTGACACTGCGATGATGCAACTCCATTGGCAATCGCCATTGACTTAGACCGCCGGGTTATCTGCCTAGCCAAGGTTTCATCCTCAGGCAACTCGCCCTGTGTCATGTAGCGAAATATGGCACTGTCCAATCTGGGATGACGTGAAGAGCCGCCACCAATTGTGCTTCCGGGTCAGGAACAACCAAGTCTTCCTCTGTAGGCAACTTGACAGATGGGTTATGCAGAATATCCAAAAAAGTGTTAGGTGGCACCGGCTTACGCTGAGACCCTAGCCGGCTTAAAGCATCAGCCGCCTCGTTCTTTCCGCGATCAATGTGCTCCACTTGGTAACCCTTGAAGTGTCCAGCAATGGCATCAACTTCACGGCGATAAGCCGCAATTAGGGGATCCTTAGAATCCCACTTGCCTGAGACTTGCTGAGCCACCAAATCTGAGTCGCCAAAGCACCTTACCCAGCTTAAGTTCATCTCCTTAGCCATCCGAAGACCATGGAGCAAAGCCTCATACTCAGCTGCATTGTTAGTACAAGGAAACATCAACCTTAGCACATAACAAAATTTGTCACCTCGAGGGGAAGCCAAAACAATTCCAGCCCCCGAGCCCTCCAATTGCATGGACCCATCAAAGTGAATAGTCCAATATGTGTTGTCCAGCTTCTCTTCAGGCATCTGTAGCTCTGTCCAATTGTTGATGAAGTCCACCAGTGCTTGAGACTTGATAGCAGTGCGTGCCACATACTTTAGACCTTGAGGCCCACGTTCAATGGCCCACTTGGCGACTCGTCCTGTGGCTTCTCTATTTTGAATGATATCTTCAAAAGGAGCAGAACTAACCACAGTGGTGGGATGACCCTGAAAATATTGCTTAATCTTCCGGCTTGCCATGAACACCCCATAAACGAGCTTCTGCCAGTGTGGATATCTTTGCTTGGACTCTATAAGCGCCTCACTGATGCAGTAAACCGGCCGTTGAACCGGATATTCCTTACCCGCCTCCTTGCGCTCCACTACAATGGCCACACTGACAACACGTGTGTTAGCAGCCACATATAACAATAATGGCTCCTTATCAATGGGAGCAGCAAGGACCGGCGGCTCAGCAAGCTGTCTCTTCAAATCTTCAAAGGCAGCGTTAGAAGCATCACTCCGGACAAAGTCGTCTGTCTTCTTCATCATCTGATACAGCAGTATGGCCTTCTCACCTAACCGGCTTATGAACCGGCTTAAAGCAGCAATACGACCTGCCAAACGCTGAACATCATCGATACACGCCGGCTTAGCCAGAGAAGTGATTGCCTTGATCTTCTCCGGGTTAGCCTCGATGCCTCTGTTAGAAACCAGAAAACCCAAAAGCTTGCCTGCTGGTACTCCAAAAACACACTTGGCCGGGTTAAGCATCATTTTGTAGACCCGGAGATTATCAAAGGTTTCCTTCAGATCATCTATTAAGGTCTCCTTCTCTCTGGACTTCACCACAATGTCATCCACATAAGCATGAACATTGCGCCCAATCTGATTGTGAAGACAGTTCTGCACACATCATTGATAAGTCGCCTGGGCACTCTTAAGCCCAAAAGGCATAGACACATAGCAGAAGGCTCCAAACGGAGTAATAAAAGCCGTCTTCTCCTGGTCCTTGATGTCTACTACACAACCTTCTTCTTGTAGACGTTGTTGGGCCTCCAAGTGCAGAGGTTTGTGGGACAGTAGCAAATTTCCCTCAAGTGGATGACCTAAGGTTTATCAATCCGTGGGAGGCGTAGGTTGAAGATGGTCTCTCTCAAACAACCCTGCAACCAAATAACAAAGAGTCTCTTGTGTCCCCAACACACCCAATACAATGGTAAATTGTATAGGTGCACTAGTTCGGCGAAGAGATGGTGATACAAGTGCAATATGGATGGTAGATAAAGGATTTTGTAATCTGAAAATATAAAAACAGCAAGGTAGCAAGCGATAAAAGTGAGCGTAAACGGTATTGCAATGCTAGGAAACAAGGCCTAGGGTTCATACTTTCACTAGTGCAAGTTCTCTCAGCAATAATAACATAATTGGATCACATAACTATCCCTCAACATGCAACAAAGAGTCACTCCAAAGTCACTAATAGCGGAGAACAAACGAAGAGATTATGGTAGGGGTACGAAACCACCTCAAAGTTATTATTTCCAATCAATTCGTTGGGCTATTCCTATAAGTGTCACAAACAGCCCTAGAGTTCGTACTAGAATAACACCTTAAGACACAAATCAACCAAAACCCTAATGTCACCTAGATACTCCAATGTCACCTCAAGTATCCGTGGGTATGATTATACTATATGCATCATACAATCTCAGATTCATCTATTCAACCAACACATAGAACCTCAAAGAGTGCCCCAAAGTTTCTACCGGAGAATCACGACGAAAACGTGTGCCAACCCCTATGCATAGGTTCATGGGCGGAACCCGCAAGTTGATCACCAAAACATACATCAAGTGAATCACGTGATATCCCATTGTCACCACAGATACGCACGGCAAGACATACATCAAGTGTTCTCAAATCTTTAAAGACTCAATCCGATAAGATAACTTCAAAGGGGAAACTCAATCCATTACAAGAGAGTAGAGGGGGAGAAGAAACATAAGATCCAACTATAATAGCAAAGCTCGCGATACATCAAGATCGTGCCAAATCAAGAACACGAGAGAGAGAGAGAGATCAAACACATAGCTGCGGGTACATACCCTCAGCCCCGAGGGTGAACTACTCCCTCCTCGTCATGGAGAGCCCCGGGATGATGAAGATGGCCACCGGTGAGGGTTCCCCCCTCCGGCAGGGTGCCGGAACAGGGTCCCAATTGGTTTTTCGTGGCTACAGAGGCTTGCGGCGGAGGAACTCCCGATCTATTATGTTCCCCGATTGTTTTAGGGTATATGGATATATATAGGCGGAAGAAATACGTCAAGGGAGCCACGAGAGGCCCACGAGGGTGGAGGGCGCGCCCAGGGGGGTGTGCGCCCCCTGCCTCGTGCCTTCCTCGTTGCTTTCTTGACGTGGACTCCAAGTCTCCCAGGTTCCTTTCTTTCCAATAATAACTTCTCCAGAAGATTTCATTCCGTTTCGACTCCGTTTGATATTCCTTTTCTTCGAAACACTGAAACAAGGGAAAAAACAGGAACTGGCACTGGGCTCTGGGTCAATTGGTTAGTCCCAAAAGTAATATAATAGTGTTTAATAAAGCCCACAAACATCCAAAACAGATAATATAATAGCATGGAACAATAAAAAATTATAGATACGTAGGAGACGTATCAACATCCCCAAGATTAATTCCTGCTCGTCCACGAGTAGGTAAATGATAAAAACAGAATTTTTGATGTGGAATGCTACTTGGCATAATTTCAATGTAATTCTTCTTAATTGTGGTATGAATATTCAGATCCGAAAGATTCAAGATAAAAGTTCATATTGACATAAAAGTAATAATACTTCAAGCATACTAACTAAGAAATTATGTCCTCTCAAAATAGCATGGCCAAAGAAAGTTCATCCCTACAAAATCATATAGTTTAGTCATGCTCGATTTTCGTCACACAAAAATGCTCTCATCATGCGCAACCCCGATGACAAGCCAAGCAATTGTTTCATACTTTAGTAATCTCAAACTTTTTCAACCTTCACGCAATACATGAGCGTGATCCATGTATATAGCACTATGGGTGGAATAGAATATGATGATGGGGGTTATGTGGAGAAGACAAAAAAGGAGAAAGTCTCACATCAACGAGGCTAATCAATGAGCTATGGAGATACCCATCGATTGATGTTAATGCAAGGAGTAGGGATTGCCATGCAACGGATGCACTAGAGCTATAAATATATGAAAGATCAACAAAAGAAAGTAAGTGGGTGTGCATCCAACTTGCTTGCTCACGAAGACCTAGGGCACTTGAGGAGGCCCATTGTTGGAATATACAAGCCAAGTTCTATAATGAAAAATTCCCAATAGTATATGAAAGTGACAAAACAAGAGACTCTGTATTATGAAGATCATGGTGCTACTTTGAAGCACAAGTGTGGTAAAAGGATAGTAACATTGTCCCTTCTCTCTTTTTCTCTCATATTTTTGGGCCTTCTCTCTTTTTTTATGGCCTTCCTCTTTTTTTTATTCCTCACTTCGGACAATGCTCTAGAAAATGATGATCATCACACTTCTATTTATTTACAACTCGATACTAGAACAAAGTATGACTCTATATGAATGCCTCCGGCGGTGTACCGGGATATGCAATGAACCAAGAGTGACATGTATGAAAGAATTATGAATGGTGGCTTTGCCACAAATACTATGTCAACTACATGATCATGCAAAGCAACATGACAATGATGAACGTGTCATGATAAACGGAACGGTGGAAAGTTGCATGGCAATATATCTCGGAATGGCTATGGAAATGCCATAATAGGTAGGTATGGTGGCTGTTTTGAGGAAGATATAAGGAGGTTTATGTGTGAAAGAGTGTATCATATCACGGGGTTTGGATGCACCGGCGAAGTTTGCACCAACTCTCAATGTGAGAAAGGGTAGTGCACGGTACCGAAGAGGCTAGCAATGATGGAAAGGTGAGTGTGCGTATAATCCATGGACTCAACATTAGTCATAAAGAACTCACATACTTATTGCAAAAATCTACAAGTCATCAAAAACCAAGCACTACGCGCATGCTCCTAGGGGGATAGATTGGTAGGAAAAGACCATCGCTCGTCCCCGACCGCCACTCATAAGGAAGACACTCAAAGAACATCTCATGTTTCAAATTTGTTACATAACGTTTACCATACGTGCATGCTACGGGACTTGCAAACTTCAACACAAGTATTTCTCAAATTCACAACTACTCAACTAGCACAACTTTAATATCACTACCTCCATATCTCAAAACAATCATCAAGCATCAAACTTCTCTTAGTATTCAACACACTCATAAGAAAGATTTTACTAATCTTGAATACCTAGCATATTAGGATTAAGCAAATTACCATGCTATTTAAGACTCTCAAAATAATATAAGTGAAGCATGAGAGTTCATCTATTTTTTCAAAATAAAACCACCATTGTGCTCTAAAAGGATATAAGTGAAGCACTAGAGAAAATGACAAACTACTCCGAAAGATATAAGTGAAGATCAATGAGTAGTCGAATAATTATACAACTATGTGAAGACTCTCCCATTTAATAATTTCAGATCTTGGTACTTTATTAAAACAGCAAGCAAAGCTAAAGAAAATAAAATGACGCTCCAAGCAAAACACATATCATGTGGTGAATAAAAATATAGCTCCAAGTAAAGTTACCGATGAACGAAGACGAAAGAGGGGATTCCTTCCGGGGCATCCCCAAGCTTAGGCTCTTGGTTGTCCTTGAAGCTTAGGCTCTTGCCACTCCTTATTCCGTAATCCATCAAATCTTTTACCCACAACTTGAAAACTTCACAACACAAAACTCAGCAGAAAATCTCGTGAGCTCCGTTAGCGAAAGAAAACAAAAGACCACTTCAAGGTACTGTAATGAACTCATTCTTTATTTATATTCTTGTTAAACCTACTGTATTCCAACTTCTGTATGGTTTATAAAATATTTTACTAGCCATAGAGTCATCAAAATAAGCAAACAATACACGAAAAACAGAATCTGTCAAAAACAGAACAGTCTGTAGTAATCTGTAACTAACGCAAACTTCTGGAACCCCAAAAATTCTAAAATAAATTGGTTGACCTGCGGAATTTGTCTAGTAATCATCTGCAAAAATAATCAACTAAATATCACTCACCAGTAAAATATTTTAGTTAATCTCATGAGCGCTAAAGTTTCTGTTTTTTACAACATGATCATAAAGACTTCACCCAAGTCTTCCCAAAGGTTCTACTTGGCACAAACACTAATTAAAACACAAAACCACATCTAAACAGAATCTAGATGGATTATGTATTACTAAAAAGAACCAAAAAGCAAGAAACTAAAATAAAATTGGGTCGCCTCCCAACAAGCGCTATCGTTTAACGCCCCTAGCTAGGCATGATGATTTCAATGATGCTCGCATAAAAGATAAGAGTTGAAACATAAAGAGAGCATCATGAAGAATAGGACTAGCACATTTAAGTCTAACCCACTTCCTATGCATAGGGATTTTGTGAGCACACAACTTATGGGAACATTAATCAACTAGCATAGGAAGGCAAAACAAGCATAACTTAAAAACTTTAAGCACATAGAGAGGAAACATGATATTATTGTAATTCCTACAAGCATACATTCCTCCCTCATAATAACTTTCAGAAGCATCATGAATGAATTCAACAATATAACCAGCACCTAAATCATTCTTTTCATGATCTACTAGCATAGAAATTTTATTACTCTCCACATAAGCAAAATTCTTCTCATTCGGAATAGTGGGAGTATCATAAGAGACTTGAATACTATAAATTGTTTCCACATTAAATGAGTAATGTTCAGAAAAAGGGTAATCATAATCATGACAAGTTTTATAAATATAATCATCAGTACTTTTTATAGCAATAGTTTCATCACAATTATCATCGTAAGTAGCAACTTTGTTCTCATCATAATCAATTGAAACCTCTTCCAAGATAGTGGAATCATTACTAAATAAAGTCATGACCTCTCCAAATCCACTTTCATAAATATTATAAGATTCATAGGTAGAAGGCATGCTATCATCATAACGACTTTGCATATCAAAACTTGGGAGGCTAAAAATATCATCATTATTAAACATAGCATCCCCAAGCTTGGGACAAACATTAATTTCAGCAAATATATTCTCAAATATGTCATCCTTATCACACATAGCTTCCCCAAGCTTGGGCCTTTTCATATCATAAGCATAATCACTCTCATCATTAATAGTATGGATAACACCAATAGTATAGCAACTATCATATTCATCCAAGCAAGTGCCAAAAAGATTTTCAAGATCATAAGGAGTATCATTATCTTCCCAATCATAATCATCACAACAAGCAATAGGCATAACGAGATCATCATCAAGTGGATCATCTTCCACAACTATTTTTGATTCATTTTCATGAGGCACAACAATAATAGGAGCAACATTATTTGGGAGGGATACCTTTTTACCTCTCTTCCTTTTTCTTTTCTTCTTCTTCACCACATCATGTGTGGGTTCAATCCTATTTTTGGAGCTCCTTATTAATGAGATTGGTTGAATAGAAGGCTCCTCCTCGTTACCTGATTCATCATAAGAAATAATAGGAGGATATTGGGAAGTCTCTTCCCTTTTGTTAGTATTCTCTTCATATTCTATTTGTTTTCTTTTCTTTATGTAATTGGTAATATAAGGATTTTCAATGCAATTCACCGTGCAATACATATAAATTTCCTCTAGATCAAAATGAAGAACTCTATCAAGGGCAAATTCTGGAATATCCTTAGTTATACGTTTCATTTCTTCATAACCCAAGAGAAAACTAAGTTCATTATGATGTGCAAAGGAATTAAAGTCGTCACAATTTTTGGACACGATACGATCATGAAACAATTTGCATTGGGTACTGAAATGATCATGTTCATTGCAAAGTTCACAAGTACGGCTAAGAAAATTTAAATTTTTAGCACAAACATCTAGCCTTTCTTGCAACCATTTAGTTTCTAAATGCTTATGCCTCTTGCAATATCTATCTTCCCTATTTGGTGTGTACTTGCAAACCCAATGCACTCCACAAAAATTGACATGTTTATAGGAGACATTTTCATCATAACTAGTGCAATCATCATTAGTACTATGGATATTCAAAGAGTTCATACTAACGACATTGCCATCATGCTCATCATTCAAAGATTTAGTGCCAAACATTTTAATGCATTCTGCTTCTAACACTTTGGCACAATTTTCATTTCCATCATTCTCATGAAAGATATTAAATAGATGAAGCGTATGAGACAAACTCAATTCCATTTTTTTGGTAGTTTTCTTTTATAAACTAAAATAGTGCTAAAACAAGAAACAAAAAGATTCGATTGCAAGATCTAAAGATATACCTTCAAGCACTCACCTCCCCGGCAACGGCGCCAGAAAAGAGCTTGATGTCTACTACGCAACCTTCTTCTTGTAGACGTTGTTGGGCCTCCAAGTGCAGAGGTTTGTAGGACAGTAGCAAATTTCCCTCAAGTGGATGACCTAAGGTTTATCAATCTGTGGGAGGCGTAGGTTGAGGATGGTCTCTCTCAAACAACCCTGCAACCAAATAACAAAGAGTCTCTTGTGTCCCCAACACACCCAATACAATGGTAAATTGTATAGGTGCACTAGTTCGGCGAAGAGATGGTGATACAAGTGCAATATGGATGGTAGATAAAGGATTTTGTAATCTGAAAATATAAAAACAGCAAGGTAGCAAGCGATAAAAGTGAGCGTAAACGGTATTGCAATACTAGGAAACAAGGCCTGGGGTTCATACTTTCACTAGTGCAAGTTCTCTCAACTATAATAACATAATTGGATCACATAACTATCCCTCAACATGCAACAAAGAGTCACTCCAAAGTCACTAATAGCGGAGAACAAACGAAGAGATTATGGTAGGGTACGAAACCACCTCAAAGTTATTCTTTCCAATCAATCCGTTGGGCTATTCCTATAGGTGTCACAAACAGCCCTAGAGTTCGTACTAGAATAACACCTTAAGACACAAATCAACCAAAACCCTAATGTCACCTAGATACTCCAATGTCACCTCAAGTATCCGTGGGTATGATTATACGATATGCATCACACAATCACAGATTCATCTATTCAACCAACACATAGAACCTCAAAGAGTGCCCCAAAGTTTCTACCGGAGAATCACGACGAAAACGTGTGCCAACCCCTATGCATAGGTTCATGGGCGGATGGTAAGACATACATCAAGTGTTCTCAAATCTTTAAAGACTCAATCCGATAAGATAACTTGAAAGGGGAAACTCAATCCATTACAAGAGAGTAGAGGGGGAGAAGAAACATAAGATCCAACTATAACAGCAAAGCTCGCGATACATCAAGATCGTGCCAAATCAAGAACATGAGAGAGAGAGAGATCAAACACATAGCTATTGGTACATACCCTCAGCCCCGAGGGTGAACTACTCCCTCCTCGTCATGAAGAGCGCCGGGATGATGAAGATGGCCACTGGTGAGGGTTCCCCCCTCCGGCAGGGTGCCAGAACAGGGTCCCGATTTGTTTTTCGTGGCTAAAGAGGCTTGCGGCGGCGGAACTCCCGAACTATTCTGTTCCCCGATCGTTTTAGGGTATATGGATATATATATATAGGTGGAAGAAATACGCCAGGGGAGCCACGAGGGGCCCACGAGGGTGGAGGGCGCGCCCCCCTGCCTCGTGCCTTCCTCGTTGCTTTCTTGACATGGACTCCAAGTCTCTCGGGTTGCTTTCTTTCCAAAAATAACTTCTCCAGAAGATTTCATTCCGTTTCGACTCCATTTGATATTCCTTTTCTACGAAACACTGAAACAAGGGAAAAAACAGGAACTGGCACTGGGCTCTGGGTCAACAGGTTAGTCCCAAAAGTAATATAAAAGTGTTTAATAAAGCCCACAAACATCCAAAATAGATAATATAATAGCATGGAACAATCAAAAATTATAGATACGTTGGAGACGTATCAGTCCTTAACTGCCATCTTGATCTGATGATAACCATAATAAGCATCCAAAAAGCTCACAACCCGCCGTAGTATCAATGATTTGATCAATACGAGGGAGAGCGAAAGGATCAGTCGGACAAGCCTTGTTTAAGTCCGTGTAATCCACACACATACGCTAGGTGTCGTTCTTTTTAAGCACGAGCACCGGGTGAAAAACTTCAACAATGAACCCGGCCGCCAAGAGCTGGGCCACTTCCTCACCAATGGCCTTACGCCTCTCCTCATTGAACCGCCGAAGAAACTGCCTGACCGGCTTAAATTTTGGATCAATATTGAGAGTGTGCTCAGCGAGTTCTCTCGGTACACCCGGCATGTGAGAAGGTTTCCATGCAAAGATGTCCCGGTTCTCACGGATGAACTCCATGAGCGCGCTTTCCTATTTGGGATCCAGATTAGCACTGATACTAAACTGCTTAGATGAGTCGCCTGGAACAAAATCAACAACCTTGGTGTCTTCGGCCGACTTAAACTTCATCACCGGCTCATGTTCTGTGGTTGGCTTCTTCAAAGACTTCATGTCCGCCGGGTCAACACTGTCCTTGTAGAACTTAAATTCCTCTATTGCACAAACAGATTCAGCGTAAGCAACATCTCCTTCCTCACATTCCAAGGCTATCTTCTGACTCCCATGCACTGTGATGGTGCCCTTGTGACCCGGCATCTTGAGCTGCAGATAAACATAACACGACCGTGCCATGAAATTGCATAAGCCGGCCGTCCAAACAGGGCGTGATACGGGCTCTTGATTTTGACCACTTCAAAAGTCAGCTTCTCAGCCCTGGAATCATGCTCATCCCCAAAGGCTACTTCTAGCACAATCTTACCCGCTGGGTATGCCGACTTAGCGGGCACTACTCCATGAAAAACAGTGTTGGACGTCTTTAGATTTTTATTAGTCAACCCCATGCGACGAAAAGTCTCATAATAGAGGATGTTGATGCTGCTGCCTCCATCCATGAGCACCTCTGTGAATTTGTATCCACCAACCTGAGGTGCCACCACTAAGGCCAAGTGACCCGGATTATCAACCCGGGGAGGGTGATCCTCCCTACTCCACAGAATAGGCTGCTCAGACCATCTCAAATAACGAGGAACTGGCGGCTCAACAGCGTTCACAGCCCTTTTATGAAGCTTCTGGTTCCGTTTGCACAAACTGGTGGTGATACATGATACTGTCCACTATTCAGCTGCTTTGGGTTACTTTGATACCCAGATTGCTACTGCTGCTGACCTCCTTGGCCAGATTGCTGATTATAACCACCTTGATTACCTTGAAGGCCTTGAAATTTGGAATTTGAACCGCCACCCGGGCCATGAAAACCGCCGCCGCTTGAGCCGTCGCCCGGCCCATGATTGCCGTCGAACATGTTAGAGTTCTTGAAAGCCTTCATGATCGTGTAGTCCTTCCATAGGCGAGTGGCCAGTTTCTGTTGAGTACCGTGCCATTGACAAGGCTCATTTAGCAACTGCTCAAGAGTGGGACCTAACCCGCCGGACCGAGGAGGTGGTCTCCCCTTACTGTTGGAAATATGCCCTAGAGGCAATAATAAATGGTTATTATTATATTTCTTTGTTCATGGTAATTGTCTATTGTTCATGCTATAATTGTATTGTCCGAAAATCGTAATACATGTGTGAATACATAGACCACAACGTGTCCCTAGTAAGCCTCTAGTTGACTAGCTCGTTGATCAACAGATAGTCATGGTTTCCTGACTATGGACATTGGATGTCGTTGATAACGGGATCACGTCATTAGGAGAATGATGTGATGGACAAGACCCAATCCTATGCATAGCATAAAAGATCGTGTAGTTTCGTTTGCTAGAGCTTTTCCAATGTCAAGTATCTTTTCCTTAGACCATGAGATCGTGCAACTCCCGGATACCGTAGGAGTGCTTTGGGTGTGCCAAACGTCACAACGTAACTGGGTGACTATAAAGGTGCACTACGGGTATCTCCGAAAGTGTCTGTTGGGTTAGCACGGATCGAGACTGAGATTTGTCACTCCGTGTGACGGAGAGGTATCTCTGGGCCCACTCGGTAATGCATCATCATAATGAGCTCTATGTGACTAAGGCGTTAGTCACGGGATCATGCATTCTGGTACGAGTAAAGAGACTTGCCGGTAACGAGATTTGAACAAGGTATTGGGATACCGACGATCGAATCTCGGGCAAGTAACATACCGATTGACAAAGGGAATTGCATACGGGATTGATTGAATCCTCGACACCGTGGTTCATCCGATGAGATCATCGTGGAACATGTGGGAGCCAACATGGGTATCCAGATCCCGCTGTTGGTTATTGACCGGAGAGGCATCTCGGTCATGCCTGCATGTCTCCCGAACCCGTAGGGTCTACACACTTAAGGTTCGGTGACGCTAGGGTTGTAGAGATATGTGTATGCGGAAACCCGAAAGTTGTTCGGAGTCCCGGATGAGATCCCGGACGTCACGAGAGGTTCCGGAATGGTCCGTAGGTGAAGAATTATATATAGGAAGTCAAGTTTCGGCCACCGGGAATGTTTCGGGGGTTACCGGTATTGTACCGGGACCACCGGAAGGGTCCCGGGGGTCCACCGGGTGGGGCCACCTGTCCCGGAGGGCCCCGTGGGCTGAAGTGGGAAGGGAACCAGCCCTAGTGGGCTGGGCGCCCCCCATGGGCCTCCCCCCATGCGCCTAGGGTTGCAAACCCTAGGGTGGGGGGGCTTCCCACTTGCCTTGGGGGGCAAGGCACCCCCCTTGGCCGCCGCCCCCCCACCCTAGATGGGTTTTGGCCGGCGCCCCCCTCCCAAGGGGCCTATATAAAGGGGGGAGGGAGGGCAGCAACATCTCAGCCTTGGGCGCCTCCCTCCTCCCCTGCTACACCTCTCTCTCTCGTATAAGCTCGGTGAAGCCCTGCCGGCATCCCGCTACATCCACCACCACGCCGTCGTGCTGCTGAATCTCCATCAACCTCTCCTTCCCCCTTGCTGGATCAAGAAGGAGGAGACGTCGCTGCACCGTATGTGTGTTGAACGCGGAGGTGCCGTCCGTTTGGCACTCGGTCATCGGTGATTTGGATCACGGCGAGTACGACTCCGTCATCCACGTTCATTGGAACGCTTCCGCTCGCGATCTACAAGGGTATGTAGATGCACTCCTTTCCCCTCGTTGCTAGTATACTCCATAGATGCATCTTGGTGAGCATAGGAAAATTTTAAAATTATGCTACGATTCCCAACAGTTGCATCATGAGCCAGGCCTATGCGTAGTTACTATGCACGAGTAGAACACAAAGCAGTTGTGGGCGTTGAGTTTGCCAATTCTTCTTGCCGCTACTAGTGTTTTCTTGTTTCGGCGGTATTGTAGGAGGAAGCGGCCCGGACCGACCTTACACGTACGCTTACGTGAGACAGGTTCCACCGATTGACATGCACTAGTTGCATAAGGTGGCTAGCGGGTTTCTGTCTCTCCTAGTTTAGTCGGAACGGATTCGATGAAAAGGGTCCTTATGAAGGGTAAATAGAAATTGGCAAATCACGTTGTGGTCATACGTAGGTAAGCAACGTTCTTGCTAGAAACCTACAAACCACGTAAAAACTTGCAACAACAATTAGAGGCTGTCTAACTTGTTTTTGCAGCAAGTGCTATGTGATGTGATATGGCTAGAAGATGTGATGAATGATATATGTGATGTATGAGATTGATCATATTCTTGTAATAGGAATCACGACTTGCATGTCGATGAGTATGACAACCAGTAGGAGCCATAGGAGTTGTCTTTATTATTTTGTATGACCTGCGTGTCATTGAATAACGCCATGTAAATTACTTTACTTTGTTGCTAAACGCGTTAGCCATAGAAGTAGAAGTAATCGTTGGCATGACGACTTCATGAAGACACAATGATGGAGATCATGATGATGGAGATCATGGTGTCATGCCGGTGACGAAGATGATCATGGTGCCCCGAAGATGGAGATCAAAGGAGCATAATGATATTGTCCATATCATGTCACTATTTGATTGCATGTGATGTTTATCATGTTTTTGCATCTTATTTGCTTAGAGCGACGGTAGTAAGTAAGATGATCCCTTATGATAATTTCAAGAAAAGTGTTCCCCCTAACTGTGCACCGTTGCGAAGGTTCGTTGTTTCGAGGCACCACGTGATGATCGGGTGTGATAGATTCTAACGTTCGAATACAACGGGTGTTGACGAGCCTAGCATGTACAGACATGGCCTCGGAACACACGCAATACACTTAGGTTGACTTGACGAGCCTAGCATGTACATACATGGCCTCGGAACATGGAGCACCGAAAGGTCGAGCATGAGTCGTATAGAAGATACGATCAACATGGAGATGTTCACCGATCTTGACTAGTCCGTCTCACGTGATGATCGGACACAGCCTAGTTAAATTCGGATCATGTTTCACTTAGATGACTAGAGGGATGTCTATCTGAGTGGGAGTTCATTAAATAATTTGATTAGATGAACTTAATTATCATGAACTTAGTCTAAAATCTTTACACTATGTCTTGTAGATCAAATGGCCAACGTTGTCCTCAATTTCAACGCGTTCCTAGAGAAAACCAAGCTGAAAGATGATGGCAGCAACTATACGGACTGGGTCCGGAACCTGAGGACCATCCTCATAGTAGCCAAGAAAGATTATGTCCTAGAAGCACCGCTAGGGGAAGCACCAATCCCAGAAAACCAAGACGTTATGAACGCTTGGCAGCAACGTCCTGATGATTACTCCCTCGTTCAGTGCGGCATGCTTTACAGCCTAGAACCGGGTCTCCAAAAGAGTTTTGAGAAACATGGAGCATATGAGATGTTCGAGGAGCTGAAATTGGTTTTCCAAGCTCATGCCCGGGTCGAGAGATATGAAGTCTCCGACAAGTTCTTCAGCTGTAAAATGGAGGAAAATAGTTCTGTAAGTGAGCACATACTTAGAATGTCTGGGTTGCACAACCGCTTGACTCAGCTGGGAGTTAATCTCCCGGATGACGCGGTCATTGACAGAATCCTTCAGTCGCTTCCACCAAGCTACAAGAGCTTTGTGATGAACTTCAATATGCAGGGGATGGAAAAGACCATTCCTGAGATATATTCAATGCTGAAATCAGCGGAGGCGGAGATCAGAAAAGAACATCAAGTGTTGATGGTGAATGAAACCACTAAGTTCAAGATGGGCAAGGGTAAGAAGAATGGCAAGGGAGTTGTCGCGCCCGGTAATCCAGTTACTGGGAAGAAGTCAAAGAATGGACCCAAGCCTGAAACTGAGTGCTTTTATTGCAAGGGAAGTGGTCACTGGAAGCGGAACTTCCCCAAATACTTAGCGGAAAAGAAGGCCGGCAACACCAAAGGTATATGTGATATACATGTAATTGATGTGTACCTTACCAGTACTCATAGTAGCTCCTGGGTATTTTATACCGGTGCGGTTGCTCATATTTGTAACTCAAAACAGGAACTACGGAATAAACGGAGACTGGCGAAGGACGAGGTGACGATGCGCGTCGGGAATGGTTCCAAGGTCGATGTGATCGCCGTCGGCACGCTACCTCTGCATCTACCCACGGGATTAGTTTTAAACCTCAATAATTGTTATTTAGTGCCAGCTTTGAGCATGAACATTGTATCTGGATCTCGTTTAATTCGAGATGGCTACTCATTTAAATCCGAGAATAATGGTTGTTCTATTTATTTGAGAGATATGTTTTATGGTCATGCCCCGCTGGTCAATGGTTTATTTTTGATGAATCTCGAACGTGATGTTACACATGTTCATAGTGTGAATACCAAAAGATGTAAAGTTGATAACGATAGTCCCACATACTTGTGGCACTGCCGCCTTGGTCACATTGGTGTCAAGCGCATGAAGAAGCTCCATGCAGATGGACTTTTGGAGTCTCTTGATTACGAATCATTTGACACGTGCGAACCATGCCTCATGGGTAAGATGACCAAGACTCCGTTCTCGGGAACAATGGAGCGAGCAACCAACTTATTGGAAATCATACATACCGATGTGTGCGGTCCAATGAGTGTTGAGGCTCGCGGAGGATATCGTTATGTTCTCACTCTCAATGATAATTTAAGTAGATATCGGTATGTCTACCTAATGAAACACAAGTCTGAAACCTTTGAAAAGTTCAAGGAATTTCAGAGTGAAGTTGAGAATCAACATGACAGGAAAATAAAATTCTTACGATCAGATCGTGGTGGAGAATATTTAAGTCATGAATTTGGTACACACTTAAGGAAATGTGGAATAGTTTCACAACTCGCGCCGCCTGGAACACCTCAGAGAAACGGTGTGTCCGAACGTCGTAATCGCACTCTATTGGATATGGTGCGATCTATGATGTCTCTTACCGATTTACCGCTCTCATTTTGGGGCTATGCTTTAGAGACTGCCGCATTCACTTTAAATAGGGCTCCGTCGAAATCTGTTGAGACGACACCATATGAATTATGGTTTGGGAAGAAACCTAAGCTGTCATTTCTAAAAGTTTGGGGATGCGATGCTTATCTCAAGAAACTTCAACCTGAAAAGCTCGAACCCAAGTCGAAAAAATGCGTCTTCATAGGATACCCTAAGGAAACTATTGGGTATACCTTCTACCTCAGATCCGAAGGCAAGATCTTCGTTGCCAAGAACGGGTCCTTTCTGGAGAAGGAGTTTCTCTCGAAAGAATTGAGTGGGAGGAAAGTGGAACTTGATGAGGTGATAGTCACCCCTTCCGAACCGGAAAGTAGCGCAGCGCGGTAAAATGTTCCTGTGGTGCCTACACCGACTCAGGAGGAAGATAATGATGATGATCATGAAGCTTCGGATCAAGTTACTTAACTTCGTAGGTCCACAAGGACACGTTCCGCACCAGAGTGGTGTGGCAACCCTGTCCTGGAAATCAAGTTGTTAGACAACGGTGAACCTTCGAACTATGAAGAAGCGATGGCGGGCCCGGATTCCAACAAATGGCTACAAGCCATGAAATCCGAGATAGGATCCATGTATGAAAACGAAGTATGGACTTTGACTGACTTGCCCGATGATCGGCGAGCCATAGAAAACAAATGGATCTTTAACAAGAAGACAGACGCGGATGGTAATGTGACCATCTATAAGGCTCGACTTGTCGCTAAGGGTTATCGACAAGTTCAAGGGGTTGACTACGATGAGACTTTCTCACCCGTAGCGAAGCTGAAGTCAGTCCGAATCATGTTAGCAATTGTCGCATACTATGATTATGAGATATGGCAGATGGACGTCAAAACGGCATTCCTTAACGGCTTCCTTAAGGAAGAGTTGTATATGATGCAGCCGGAAGGTTTTGTCGATCCTAAGAATGCTAACAAAGTATGCAAGCTCCAGCGCTCAATCTATGGGCTGGTGCAAGCATCTCGGAGTTGGAACATTCGCTTTCATGAGATGATCAAAGCGTTTGGGTTTACACAGACTTATGGAGAAGCCTGTGTTTACAACAAAGTGAGTGGGAGCTCTGTAGCATTTCTCATATTATATGTGAATGACATACTATTGATGGGAAATGATATAGAATTCTTGGAAAGTATAAAGGCCTATTTGAATAAGTGTTTTTCAATGAAGGACCTTGGAGAAGCTGCTTATATATTAGGCATCAATATCTATAGAGATAGATCGAGACGCCTCATTGGTCTTTCACAGAGTACATACCTTGACAAGATATTGAAGAAGTTCAATATGGATCAGTCCAAGAAGGGGTTCTTGCTTGTATTGCAAGGTGTGCAATTGAGCACGGCTCAATGCCCGACCACGGCAGAAGATAGAGAAAAGATGAGTGTCATCCCCTATGCCTCGGCCATAGGGTCTATTATGTATGCCATGTTGTGAACCAGACCTGATGTAAACCTTGCCGTAAGTTTGGTAGGAAGGTACCAAAGTAATCCCGGCATGGAACACTGGATAGCGGTCAAGAATATCCTGAAGTACCTGAAGAGTACTAAGGATATGTTTCTCGTTTATGGAGGTGACGAAGAGCTCGTCGTAAAGGGTTACGTCGACGCTAGCTTCGACACAGATCTGGATGACTCGAAGTCACAGACCGGATACGTGTATATTTTGAATGGAGGAGCAGTAAGCTGGTGCTGTTGCAAGCAAAGCGTCGTGGCGGGATCTACATGTGAAGTGGAGTACATGGCAGCCTCGGAGGCAGCACAGGAAGCAGTCTGATGAAGGAGTTCATTACCGACCTAGGGGTGATTCCCAATGCGTTGGGCCCCATGACTCTCTTCTGTGACAACACTGGAGCTATTGCCCTTGCGAAGGAGCCCAGGTTTCACAGGAAGACCAGGCATATCAAGCGTCGCTTCAACTCCATTCGTGAAAGTGTTCAAAATGGAGACATAGATATTTGTAAAGTACATACGGACCTGAATGTAGCAGATCTGTTGACTAAACCTCTCCCTAGAGCAAAACATGATCAACACCAGGACGCAATGGGTGTTCGATTCATCACAATGTAACTCTAGAGGCAATAATAAATGGTTATTATTATATTTCTTTGTTCATGGTAATTGTCTATTGTTCATGCTATAATTGTATTGTCCGGAAATCGTAATACATGTGTGAATACATAGACCACAACGTGTCCCTAGTAAGCCTCTAGTTGACTAGCTCGTTGATCAACAGATAGTCATGGTTTCCTGACTATGGACATTGGATGTCGTTGATAACGGGATCACGTCATTAGGAGAATGATGTGATGGACAAGACCCAATCCTATGCATAGCATAAAAGATCGTGTAGTTTCTTTTGCTAAAGCTTTTCCAATGTCAAGTATCTTTTCCTTAGACCATGAGATCGTGCAACTCCCGGATACCGTAGGAGTGCTTTGGGTGTGCCAAACGTCACAACGTAACTGGGTGACTATAAAGGTGCACTACGGGTATCTCCGAAAGTGTCTGTTGGGTTAGCACGGATCGAGACTGGGATTTGTCACTCCGTGTGACGGAGAGGTATCTCTGGGCCCAGTCGGTAATGCATCATCATAATGAGCTCTATGTGACTAAGGCGTTAGTCACGGGATCATGCATTGCGGTACGAGTAAAGAGACTTGCCGGTAACGAGATTGAACAAGGTATTGGGATACCGACGATCGAATCTCGGGCAAGTAACATACGGATTGACAAAGGGAATTGCATACGGGATTGATTGAATCCTCGACACCGTGGTTCATCCGATGAGATCATCGTGGAACATGTGGGAGCCAACATGGGTATCCAGATCCCGCTGTTGGTTATTGACCGGAGAGGCGTCTCGGTCATGTCTGCATGTCTCCCGAACCCGTAGGGTCTACACACTTAAGGTTCGGTGACGCTTGGGTTGTAGAGATATGTGTATGCGGAAACCCAAAAGTTGTTCGGAGTCCCGGATGAGATCCCGGACGTCACGAGAGGTTCCGGAATGGTCCGGAGGTGAAGAATTATATATAGGAAGTCAAGTTTCGGCCACCGGGAATGTTTCGGGGGTTACCGGTATTGTACCGGGACCACCGGAAGGGTCCCGGGGGTCCACCGGGTGGGGCCACCTGTCCCGAAGGGCCCCGTGGGCTGAAGTGGGAAGGGAACCAGCCCCAAGTGGGCTGGGCGCCCCCCCATGGGCCTCCCCCCATGCGCCTAGGGTTGCAAACCCTAGGGTGGGGGGCTTCCCACTTGCCTTGGGGGGCAAGGCACCCCCCTTGGCCGCCGCCCCCCACCCTAGATGGGTTTTGCCCGGTGCCCCCCCCCTCCCAAGGGGCCTATATAAAGGGGGGGAGGGAGGGCAGCAACATCTCAGCCTTGGGCGCCTCCCTCCTCCCCTGCTACACCTCTCTCTCTCGTAGAAGCTCGGCGAAGCCCTGCCGGCATCCCGCTACATCCACCACCACGCCGTCGTGCTGCTGGATCTCCATCAACCTCTCCTTCCCCCTTGCTGGATCAAGAAGGAGGAGACGTCGCTACACCGTACGTGTGTTGAACGCGGAGGTGCCGTCCATTCGGCACTCGGTCATCGGTGATTTGGATCACGGGGAGTACGACTCCGTCATCCACGTTCATTGGAACGCTTCCGCTCGCGATCTACAAGGGTATGTAGATGCACTCCTTTCCCCTCGTTGCTAGTATACTCCATAGATGCATCTTGGTGAGCGTAGGAAAATTTTAAAATTATGCTACGATTCCCAACACTTACGTCATTGATTGTTGCCCTGCGCATTGGTATTAGCCACAAACTCCGAGCTACCGTCAGCCTTACGTTTATTATTGCCTCCTTGATTCGTCGGGTTATGCTGCTGACCCTTGGCATTGCCGTTCTTCTTTCCCTTCTCTGTCTTCTCATCGTCAGACTCGGGATCCTTGGTACTATCAGAGTCGGCGTACTTGACTAGAGCCGCCATTAGCTGGCCCATGTCATTACAATCGCGCTTGAGCCGCCCCAGCTTCTGTTTCAGAGGCGTAAAACGACAATTTTTCTCCAACATTAAGACCGCGGAGCCGGCATCCATCTTATCAGATGAATGTATTATGGCCTTCGCCCGGCGCACCCAATGGGTCGTGGACTCACCTTCCTCTTGCTTGCAATTAGTCAAATCCACAATTGACATGGGCTGCTTTCATGTGTCTTTGAAGTTCTGAATAAACCGGGCCTTTAACTCTGCCCATGAACCAATGGAATTAGGTGGCAGCCCCTTCAACCAAGTGCGGGCCGTTCCATCCGACATCATGGTGAAGTACTTGGCCATTGCCGCGTCACTGACCTCCAGTAGTTCCATGGCCATCTCATAGCTCTCAATCCATGCCCCGGGCTGTAATTCGGCCGTAAAATTAGGCACCTTTCGAGGCCCCTTGAAATCCTTGGGCAAACGCTCGTTACGCAGAGCCGGTACCAAGCAAGGAACACCTTCAGTCCTCGTGGTCATGCCTGCCTCAATAGAAGTCGTCGGATAAACCGGAAAAGACTGGTAAGCTGCTCGCTGAGCCGCCTGCTCAGCCTCTTGGCGTATCCTATCCTGATCAACCAAGTTAGGAGCTCCATCATGCGTCGGGTCATGCCCGCACGGCTGGTTACGGCGCCGGGCGTTGCTTGAAACGACTGCTGAATCCATATGCCTGCTATAACTCGGGCTCCGGCTCGGGCGAGGGGTCGAATGAATCATGTCCCGACTATAAGAATATGCCTCCTGCTGCGCCAAAGCCGTCTGAAGAAGTTCTCTGACCATTCGTGTTTCAATCGTTGTCGGAGAGTCGCCCTCCACTGGGAGAGCCGCCAATCGTGCCGCCCAGCGACCATGTTCTCCAAAGGGTTAGAATAATGACCCGGCGGTGTTGGTACATAATGAGGTGGAGCAGTATTCATACGAGGAGGTTCCATCACCCGTGGTTGAACCGGCGTCCCAGCCCCGGGCGTTGCAACCCGGTTTACCTCCGGCGGGTTACTGGGGCCTGCACCGGGCGTGCGGAAGAGGTTTCTAAGATCATAAATCGGAGGCAGACGGGATTGAGCCTTCTGGTGCCTTCTCCTCATGACCTCATTTGATGCGTTCAGATCCATCGTAAGCTGGAAAGCCTCTGATTGAATCTGCTGAGCTCGAGCATCCAAAGTCGCCCGCTCGGTGGCCATCCTGGCATCCTTCGCTGCTAGGTTTTCCTTGGCTTGTGCTACCTCCTCACGTAACTGCGCCACTTCTGCATCATGTTGAGCCTGATCCGCCGGACTAACCGCGGCGGTTAACAGGGCTGTCATCCTATCCATGAGATCCATCAGCACCTGAGCCGGTGGGTGATGTCTACTACACAACCTTCTTCTTGTAGACGTTGTTGGGCCTCCAAGTGTAGAGGTTTGTAGGACAGTAGCAAATTTCCCTCAAGTGGATGACCTAAGGTTTATCAATCCGTGGGAGGCGTAGGTTGAAGATGGTCTCTCTCAAACAACCCTGCAACCAAATAACAAAGAGTCTCTTGTGTCCCCAACACACCCAATACAATGGTAAATTGTATAGGTGCACTACTTCCGTGAAGAGATGGTGATACAAGTGCAATATGGATGGTAGATATAGGTTTTTGTAATCTGAAATTATAAAAACAGCAAGGTAGCCAGCGATAAAAGTGAGCACAAACGGTATTGCAATGCATTGAAACAAGGCCTAGGGTTCATACTTTCACTAGTGCAAGTTCTCTCAACAATAATAACATAATTAGATCATATAACAATCCCTCAACATGCAACAAAGAGTCACTCCAAAGTCACTAATAGCGGAGAACAAACGAAGAGATTATTGTAGGGTACGAAACCACCTCAAAGCTATTCTTTCAGATCGATCTATTCAAGAGTTCGTACTAAAATAACACCTTAAGACACAAATCAACCAAAACCCTAATGTCACCTAGATACTCCAATGTCACCTCAAGTATCCGTGGGTATGATTATTCGATATGCATCACACAATCTCATATTCATCTATTCAAACCAACACAAAGTACTTCAAAGAGTGCCCTAAAGTTTCTACCGGAGAGTCAAGACGAAAACGTGTGCCAACCCCTATGCATAAGTTCATGGGCGGAACCCGCAAGTTGATCACCAAAACATACATCAAGTGGATCACGTGATATCCCGTTGTCACCACAGATAAGCACGGCAAGACATACATCAAGTGTTCTCAAGTCCTTAAAGACTCAATCCGATAAGATAACTTCAAAGCGAAAACTCAATCCATTACAAGAAAGTAGAGGGGGATAAACATCGTAAGATCCAACTATAGTAACAAAGCTCGCGATACATCAAGATCGTGCCAAATCAAGAACACGAGAGAGAGAGATCCAACACATAGCTACTGGTACATACCCTGAGCCCCGAGGGTGAACTACTCCCTCCTCGTCATGGAGAGCGCCGGGATGATGAAGATGGCCACCGGTGAGGGTTCCCCCCTCCGGCAGGGTGCCGGAACAGGGTCCCGATTGGTTTTTGGTGGCTACAGAGGCTTGCGGCGGCGGAACTCCCGATCTATTCTCTCCCCCGATGGTTTTAGGGTATATTGGTATATATATAGGAGGAAGAAATACGTCAGGGGAGCCACGAGGGGCCCACGAGGGTGGAGGGCGCCCAGGGGGTGGGCGCACCCCCCTGCCTCGTGCCTTCCTCGTTGCTTCCCTTATGTACACCCCAAGTCTTCTGGATTCCTTCCGTTCCAAAAATAACTCTCCCGAAGGTTTCATTCTGTTTGGATTCTGTTTGATATTTCCTTTCTGCGAATCACTGAAACAAGGGAAAAACAAATACTAGCACTGGGCTCTGGGTTAATAGATTAGTCCCAAAAATAATATAAAAGTGTATAATAAAGCCCATAAACATCCAAAACAAAATATATAATAGCATGGAACAATCAAAAATTATAGATACCTTGGAGACGTATCAGCATCCCCAAGCTTAATTCCTGCTCGTCCTCGAGTAGGTAAATGATAAAAACAGAATTTTGATGTGGAATGCTACCTAACATATTTATCAATGTAATCTTCTTTATTGTGGCAAGAATATTCAGATCCATAAGATTCAAGACAAAAGTTTAATATTGACATAAAAATAATAATACTTCAAGCATACTAACAAAGTAATCATGTCTTCTCAAAATAACATGGCCAAAGAAAGCTATCCCTACAAAATCATATAGTCTGGCTATGCTCTATCTTCATCACACAAAATATTTAAATCATGCACAACCCCGATGACAAGCCAAGCTATTGTTTCATACTTTTGATGTTCTCAAACTTTTTCAATCTTCACGCAATACATGAGCGTGAGCCATGGACATAGCACTATAGCTGGAATAGAATGGTGGTTGTGGACAAGACAAAAAGGAGAAGATAGTCTCACATCAACTAGGCATATCAACAGGCTATGGAGATGCCCATCAGTAGATATCAATGTGACTGAGTAGGGATTGCCATGCAATGGATGCACTAGAGCTATAAGTGTATGAAAGCTCGACAAAAGAAACTAAGTGGGTGTGCATCCAACTCGCTTGCTCACGAAGACCTAGGGCATTTTGAGGAAGCCCATCATTGGAATATACAAGCCAAGTTCTATAATGAAAGATTCCCACTAGTATATGAAAGTGACAACATAGGAGACTCTCTGTCATGAAGTTCATGGTGCTACTTTGAAGCACAAGTGTGGTAAAAGGATAGTAGCATTGCCCCTTCTCTCTTTTTCTCTCATTTTTTTATTTTTTTTGTTTTTTTTGGCCTTCTCTCTTTTATTGGCTCTTTTTTCTCTTTTTTTTATTTTTTGTCCGGAGTCTCATCCCGACTTGTGGGGGAATCATAGTCTCCATCATCCTTATCTCACTGGGACAATGCTCTAATAATGATGATCATCACACTTTTATTTACTTACAACTCAAGAATTACAACTCAATACATAGAACAAAATATGACTCTATATGAATGCCTCCGGAGGTGTACCAGGATGTGCAATGACTCATGAGTGACATGTATGAAAGAAATATGAACGGTGGCTTTGCCACAAATATGATGTCAACTACATGATCATGCAAAGCAATATGACAATGATGGAGCGTGTCATAATAAACGGAACGGTGGAAAGTTGCATGGCAATATATCTCGGAATGGCTATGGAAATGCCATGAGGTAGGTATGGTGGCTGTTTTGAGGAAGGTATATGGTGGGTGTATGATACCGGTGAAATGTGCGCGGTATTAGAGAGGCTAGCAATGGTGGAAGGGTGAGAGTGCGTATAATCCATGGACTCAACCTTAGTCATAAAGAACTCACATACTTATTGCAAAAATCTATTAGTTATCGAAACGAATTACTACGCGCATGCTCCTAGGGGGATAGATTGGTAGGAAAAGACCATTGCTCGTCCCCGACCGCCACTCATAAGGAAGACAATCAATAAACAAATCATGCTCCGACTTCATCACATAACGGTTCATCATACGTGCATGCTACGGGAATCACAAACTTTAGAACAAGTACCTCTCAAATTCACAACTACTCAACTAGCATGACTCTAATATCACCATCTTCATATCTCAAAACAATCATCAAGTATCAAACTTCTCATAGTATTCAATGCACTTTATATGAAAGTTTTTTTATACCCATCTTGGATGCCAATCATATTAAGACTAAATTCATAACCAAAGCAAATTACCATGCTGTTTAGGACTCTCTAAATAATATAAGTGAAGCACGAGAGTTCATCTATTTCTTCAAAATAAAACCAGCATTGTGCTCTAAAAGATATAAGTGAAGCACTAGAGCAAACGACAAACTACTGCGAAAGATATAAGTGAAGATCAATGAGTAGTTTAATAATTATGCAACTATGTGAAGACTCTCTAACATTTAAGAATTTCATATCTTGGTATTTTATTCAAACAGCAAGCAAAACAAAAGAAAATAAAATGACGCTCCAAGCAAAACACATATCATGTGGTGAATAAAAATATAGCTCCAAGTAAAGTTACCGATGAACGAAGACGAAAGAGGGGATGCCATCCGGGGCATACCCAAGCTTAGGCTTTTGGTTGTCCTTGAATATTACCTTGGGGTGCCTTGGGCATCCCCAAGCTTAGGCTCTTGCCACTCCTTACTCCATACTCCATCGAATCTTTACCCAAAACTTGAAAACTTCACAACACAAAACTTAACAGAAAACTCGTAAGCTCCGTTAGCGAAAGAAAACAAAACACCACTTCAAGGTACTGTAATGAACTCATTGTTTATTTGTATTGGTGTTAAATCTACTGTATTCCAACTTCTCTATGGTTTATAAACTATTTTAATAGCCATAGATTCATCAAAATAAGCAAACAACACACGAAAAACAGAATCTGTCAAAAACAGAACAGTCTGTAGTAATCTGTAAATAACGCAAACTTCTGGAACTCCAAAAATTCTAAAATAAATTGGTGGACCTGAGGAATTTTTCTAGTAATCATCTTCAAAAAGAATCAACTAAATAGCACTCTCCAGTAAAAAGTTTGAGCTAATCTCGTGAGCGCTAAAGTTTCTTTTACAGCATGATCATAAAGACTTCACCCAAGTCTTCCCAAAGGTTCTACTTGGCACAAACACTAAATAAAACACAAAACCACATCTAAACAAAAGCTAGATGGATTATTTATTCCTAAACAGAACCAAAAAGCAAGAAACTAAAATAAAATTGGGTTGCCTCCCAACAAGCGCTAACGTTTAACGCGCCTAGCTAAGCATGATGATTTTAATGATGCTCGCATAAAAGATAAGAATTGAAACATAAAGAGAGCATCATGAAGAATATGACTAGCACATTTAAGTCTAACCCACTTCCTATGCATAGGGATTTTGTGAGCAAACAACTTATGGGAACAATAATCAAGTAGCATAGGAAGGCAAAACAAGCATAACTTCAAAACTTTAAGCGCATACAGAGGAAACTTGATATTATTGCAATTCGTACAAGCATATGTTCCTCCCTCATAATAATTTTCAGTAGCATCATGAATGAATTCAACAATATAACAAGCACCTAAAGCATTCTTTTCATGATCTACAAGCATAGAGTTTCTATTACTCTCCATATAAGCAAATTTCTTCTCATTCGAAATAGTGGGAGTATCATAAGAGACTTGAGTACTATAAATTGTTTCCACATTAAAAGAGTAATGTTCAGAAAAAGGGTAATCATAATCATGACAAGTTTTATAAATATAATCATCACTACTTTTTATAGCATAAGTTTCATCACAATAATCATCATAAGTAGCAACTTTGTTCTCATCATAATTGATTGAAACCTCTTCCAAGATAGTGGACTCATCACTAAATAAAGTCATGACCTCTCCAAATCCACTTTCATAAATATTATAAGATTCAACATCCTCCAAAACAGTGGGATCATTACTTCCTAAAGTTGACACTCTTCCAAACCCACTTTCATCAATATAATCATCATAAGTAGGAGGCATGCTATCCTCATAATAAATTTGCTCATCAAAACTTGGGAGGCTAAAAATATCATCTTCATTAAACGTAGCATCCCCAAGCTTGTGACAAACATTAATTTCAGCAAATATATTCTCAAACATGTCATTCTCATCAAACATAGCATCCCAAAGCTTGGGCCTTTTCATATCATAAGCATAATCACTCTCATCATTGATAGTATGGATAGCACCAATAGCATAGCAATTATCATCATCACGATGAGTAATAGGAGCAACATCATTTAGAGGAGATACCTTTCTACCTTTGCTTCTCCGTCTTTTCATTTTCTTCTTCACATCATATGTGGGTTCAAACCTGTTTTTGGAGCTCATTATTAATGAGATTGGTTGAATAGAAAGCTCCTTCTCGTTACCTGATTCATCATAAGAAATAATAGGAGAATATTGGGAAGTATCTTCCCTTTCATTGGTATTCTCTTCATCTTCTATTTCTTTTCTTTTCTTTATGTAATTGGCAATATAAGGATTTTCAATGCAATTCACCGCACAATACATATAAATTTCCTCTAGATCAAAATCAAGAAGTTTATCATGGGCAAATACTGGAAGATAGTTAGTTATACGTTTCATTTCTTCATAATCCATAAGCAAACTAAGTTCATTATGATGTGCAAGGGAAATCAAGTCATCGCAATTTTGGACATGATTAGATCATGAAACAATTTGCATCGGATAGTTAAATGGCCACGTTCATTGCAAAGTTCACAAGTACGGCTAAGAAAATTTAAATTTTCAGCACAAACATCTAGCCTTTCTTGCAACCATTTAGTTTCTAAGTACTTATGCTTCTTACAAAATCTATCTTCCCTTTTTGGTATGTATTTCCAAACTCTATGCACTCCACAAAAATCAACATTCTTATAAGAGACATTTTCATCATGACTACTGCAATCATCATTAGTACCATGGATATTCAAGGAGTTCATACTAACAACATTGCGATCATGCTCATCATTCAAAGATCTAGTGCCAAACATTTTAATGCATTCTTCTTCTAACACTTTGGCACAATTTTCCTTTCCATCATACTCACGAAAGATATTAAAAAGGTGAAGCGTATGTGGCAAACTTAATTCCATTTTTTGTAGTTTTCTTTTATAGACTAAACTAATGATAAAACAAGAAACTAAAAGATTCGATTGCAAGATCTAAAGATATACCTTCAAGCACTCACCTCCCCAGAAACGGCGCCAGAAATGAGCTTGATGTCTACTACACAACCTTCTTCCTGTAGATGTTGTTGGGCCTCCAAGTGCAGAGGTTTGTAGGACAGTTACAAATTTCCCTCAAGTGGATGACCTAAGGTTTATTAATCCGTGGGAGGCGTAGGTTGAATATGGTCTCTCTCAAACAACCCCGCAACCAAATAACAAAGAGTCTCTTGTGTCCCCAACACACCCAATACAATGGTAAATTGTATAGGTGCACTAGTTCCGCGAAGAGATGGTGATACAAGTGCAATATGGATGGTAGATATAGGTTTCTGTAATCTGAAATTATAAAAACAGAAAGGTAGCAAGCGATAAAAGTGAGCACAAACGGTATTGCAATGCGTTGAAACAAGGCCTAGGGTTCATACTTTCGCTAGTGCAAATTCTCTCAACAATAATAACATAATTAGTTCATGTAACAATCCCTCAACATGCAACAAAGAGTCACTCCAAAGTCACTAATAGCGGAGAACAAACGAAGAAATTATTGTAGGGTACGAAACCACCTCAAAGTTATTCTTTCGAATCGATCTATTCAAGAGTTCGTACTAGAATAACACCTTAAGACACAAATCAACCAAAACCCTAATGTCACCTAGATACTCCAATGTCACGTCAAGTATCCGTGGGTATGATTATTCGATATGCATCACACAATCTCATATTCATCTATTCAAACCAACACAAAGTACTTCAAAGAGTGCCCTAAAGTTTCTACCGGAGAGTCAAGACGAAAACGTGTGCCAACCCTATGCATAAGTTCATGGGAGGAACCCGCAAGTTGATCACCAAAATATACATCAAGTGGATCACGTGATATCCCATTGTCACCACTTATAAGCACGGCAAGACATACATCAATGTTGGAAATATGCCCTAGAGGCAATAATAAATGGTTATTATTATATTTCTTTGTTCATGATAATTGTCTATTATTCATGCTATAATTGTATTGTCCGGAAATCTAATACATGTGTGAATACATAGACCACAACGTGTCCCTAGTAAGCCTCTAGTTGACTAGCTCGTTGATCAACTGATAGTCATGGTTTCCTGACTATGGACATTGGATGTCATTGATAACGGGATCACATCATTAGGAGAATGATGTGATGGACAAGACCCAATCCTAAGCATAGCATAAAAGATCGTGTAGTTTCGTTTGCTAGAGCTTTTCCAATGTCAAGTATCTTTTCCTTAGACCATGAGATCGTGCAACTCCCGGATACCGTAGGAGTGCTTTGGGTGTGCCAAACGTCACAACGTAACTGGGTGACTATAAAGGTGCACTACGGGTATCTCCGAAAGTGTCTGTTGGGTTGGCACGGATCGAGACTGGGATTTGTCACTCCGTGTGACGGAGAGGTATCTCTGGGCCCACTCGGTAATGCATCATCATAATGAGCTCAATGTGACTAAGGCGTTAGTCACGGGATCATGCATTGCGGTACGAGTAAAGAGACTTGTCGGTAACGAGATTGAACAAGGTATTGGGATACCGACGATCGAATCTCGGGCAAGTAACATACCGATTGACAAAGGGAATTGCATACGGATTGATTGAATCCTCGACACCGTGGTTCATCCGATGAGATCATCGTGGAACATGTGGGAGCCAACATGGGTATCCAGATCCCGCTGTTGGTTATTGACCGGAGAGGCGTCTCGGTCATGTCTGCATGTCTCTCGAACCCGTAGGGTCTACACACTTAATGTCCGGTGACGCTAGGGTTGTAGAGATATATGTATGCGGAAACCCGAAAGTTGTTCGGAGTCCCGGATGAGATCCCGGACGTCACGAGAGGTTCCGGAATGGTCCGGAGGTGAAGAATTATATATAGGAAGTCAAGTTTCGGCCAACGGGAGAGTTTCGGGGGTTACCGGTATTGTACCGGGACCACCGGAAGGGTCACGGGGGTCCACCGGGTGGGGCCACCTGTCCCGGAGGGCCCCGTGGGCTGAAAGTGGAAGGGAACCAGCCCCTAGTGGGCTGGGGCGCCCCCCTTGGGCCTCCCCCCATGTGCCTAGGGTTGGGAACCCTTAGGGGGGGGAGTTCCCCCTTGCCTTGGGGGGCAAGGCAACCCCTTCCCCCCTTGTTGCCGCCGCCCCCCCTTGAGATCCCATCTCTTGGGGCTGGTGCACCCCCCCCCAGGGGCCTATATAAAGGGGGGGAGGGAGGGCAGCAACCGACAGCCTTGGGCGCCTCCCTCTCCCCCTGCAACACCTCTCTCTCTCTCGCAGAAGCTTGGCGAAGCCCTGCCGGAGACCCGCTACATCCACCACCACGCCGTCGTGCTGCTGGATCTCCATCAATCTCTCCTTCCCCCTTGCTGGATCAGGCAGGAGGAGACGTCGCTGCATCGTACGTGTGTTGAACGCGGAGGTGCCGTCCGTTCGGCACTCGGTCATCGGTGATTTGGATCACGGCGAGTACGACTCCGTCATCCACGTTCATTGGAACGCTTCCGCTCGCGATCTACAAGGGTATGTAGATGCACTCATTTCCCCTCGTTGCTAGTAGACTCCATAGATGCATCTTGGTGAACGTAGGAAAATTTTAAATTATGCTACGATTCCCAACAGTGGCATCATGAGCCAGGCCTATGCGTAGTTACTATGCACGAGTAGAACACAAAGCAGTTGTGGGCGTTGAGTTTGCCAATTCTTCTTGCCGCTACTAGTCTTTTCTCGTTTCGGCGGCATTGTAGGATGAAGCGGCCCGGAACGACCTTACACGTACACTTACGTGAGATAGGTTCCACCGAGTGACATGCACTAGATGCATAAGGTGGCTAGCGGGTGTCTGTCTCTCCTACTTTAGTCGGAACGGATTCGATGAAAAGGGTCCTTATGAAGGGTAAATAGAAATTGGCAAATCACGTTGTGGTCATACGTAGGTAAGAAACGTTCTTGCTAGAAACCTACAAACCACGTAAAAACTTGCAACAACAATTAGAGGTCGTCTAACTTGTTTTTGCAGCAAGTGTTATGTGATGTGATATGGCCAGAAGATGTGATGAATGATATATGTGATGTATGAGATTGATCATATTCTTGTAATAGGAATCACGACTTGCATGTCGATGAGTATGACAACCGGCAGGAGCCATAGGAGTTGTCTTTATTATTTTGCATGACCTGCGTGTCGTTCAATAACGCCATGTAAATTACTTTACTTTATTGCTAAGTGCGTTAGCCATAGAAGTAGAAGTAATCGTTGGCGTGACAACTTCATGAAGACACAGTGATGGAGATCATGGTGTCATGCCGGTGACAAAGATGATCATGGTGCCCCGAAGATGGAGATCAAAGGAGCAAAATGATATTGGCCATATCATGTCACTATTTGATTGCATGTGATGTTTATCATGTTTTTGCATCTTATTTGCTTAGAATGACGGTAGTAAGTAAGATGATCCCTTATAATAATTTCAAGAAAGTGTTCACCCTAACTGTGCACCGTTGCGAAGGTTCGTTGTTTCGAAGCACCACGTGATGATCGGGTGTGATAGATTCTAACGTTCGAATACAACGGGTGTTGACGAGCCTAGCATGTACAGACATGGCCTCGGAACACACGCAATACACTTAGGTTGACTTGACGAGCCTAGCATGTACAGACATGGCCTCGGAACACGGAGGACTGAAAGGTCGAGCATGAGTCGTATAGAAGATACGATTAACATGGAGATGTTCACCGATCTTGACTAGTCCGTCTCACGTGATGATCGGACACGGCCTAGTTAAACTCGGATCATGTTTCACTTAGATGACTAGAGGGATGTCTATCTGAGTGGGAGTTCATAATCAGATGAACTTAATTATCATGAACATAGTCAAATAGGTATTTTCAAATTATGTCATAGCTTGCGCTTTAGTTCTACTGGTTAAGATATGTTCCTAGAGAAAATTTAGTTGAAAGTTGGTAGTAACAATTATGCGGACTGGGTCCGTAAACTGAGGATTGTCCTCATTGCTGCACAGAAGGCTTATGTCCTTAATGCACCGCTCGGTGTGCTGAACCTCAGCGTCGTCTATAGATGTTACGAAACATCTGACATACACGTTTTGATGACTACGTCATAGTTCAGTGCGGTTTAGAATTGTGGCACCAAAGACGGTTTTGAAACGTCGCAGAACATGTGAGATGTTCCGAAGACTGAAATTGGGATTTCAGACTAGTGCCCACGTCAAGATGTATGAGACCTCTGACAAGTTTCTTAAGCCTGCAAACTAAGGGAGAAAAGCTCAATCGTTGAGCGTGTGCTCAGATTGTCTGAGTGCCACAATCGCTTGAATCGAGTGGGAGTTAATCTCCCAGATGAGATAGTGATAGTTCTCCATAGTCACTGCCACCAAGCTAGTAGAGCTTCGTGATGAACTATAACATATCAAGGATAGTTATGATGATCCCTGAGCTATTCGCGATGTTTGACACCGCGAGAGTAGAAATCAAGAAGGAGCATCAATTGTTGATGGTTAGTAAAACCACTAGTTTAAGAAGGGCAAGGGCAAAAGGGATACTTCATGAAACAGCAAGTCATTTGCTGCTCTAGTGAAGAATCCCAAGGTTGAACCCAAACCCGAGACTAAGTGCTTCTGTAATGAGAGGAACGGTCACTGAAGCAGTACTACCCTAGATACTTGGTAGATGAGAAGGCAGGCAAGGTCGACAGAAGTATATTGGATATACGTTATATGAATCTGTACTTTACTAGTACTCCTGGCAGCACCAGGGTATTAGATACTGGTTCGGTTGCTAAGTGTTAGTAACTCGAAATAAAAGCTGCGGAATAAATGGAGACTAGCTAAAGATGAGATGACGATATCTGTTGGAAGTGTTTCCAAGGTTGATGTGATCAAGCATCGCATGCTCCCTCTACCATCGAGATTTGGTGTTTGCGTTGAACATGATTGGATTATGTTTACCGCAAAACGGTTATTCATTTAAGGAGAATAATGGTTACTCTGTTTATTTATAATACCTTCAATAGTCTTGCACCTAAAATGAATCTCGATCGTAGTGATACACATATTCGTGCCAAAAGATATAAAATAGTACCACATACTTGTGGCACTGCAATTTGAGTCATATTGGTATAGAACGCATGAAGAAGCTCCATGTAGATGGATCTTTGAACTCAGTCGTTTTTGAAAAGATTGAGACATGCGAACCATGTCTATTGGTATATACGCATGAAGAAACTCCATACAGATGGATCGTTTGGACTCACTTGATTATGAATCACTTGAGACATGCAAATCATACCACATGGGTAAAATGACTGAAAGTCCTCGTTTTCAGTGAGATGGAACAAGAGAGCAACTTATTGGAAGTAATACATTTTGATGTACGCAGTCCAATGAGTGCTGAGGCATGCAGTGGACATCGTTATGTTCTTACTTCACAGATGATTTGAGTAGATGCTGAGTGTATTTACTTGATGAAACACAAGTCTGAATTATTGAAAGGTTCAAGTAATTTCAGAGTGAAGTTGAAGATCGTCGTGACAAGAGGATAAAATGTCTGTGATATGATTATAGAGATGAGTATCTGAGATACGAGTTTGGCACACAATTGAGACATTGTGGAAAGTGTTTCACAATTAATACCGCCTGGAACACCATAGTGTGATGGTGTGTCCGAACATCATAACTGCACCCTATTGGATATGCTGCATACCATGATGTTTCTTATCAAATTACCACTATCATTTATGGGTTAGGCATTAGAGACAACCGCATTCACTTTAAAAGGGGCACCACGCAATTCCGTTGAGACGACACCGTTTATAGAAACCTAAGTTGTCGTTTCTTAAAAGTTTGGGGCTGCGATGCTTATATGAAAAAGTTTCAGGCTGATAAGCTCGAACCCAAAGCGGATAAATGCATCTTCATAGAATACCCAAAAACAGTTGGTATACCTCCTATTTCAGATCTGGAAGCAAAAGTAATTGCTTCTAGAAACGAGTCCTTTCTCGAGGAAAAGTTTCTCTCGAAAGAATTGAGTGGGAGGATGGTGGAGACTTGATAAGGTTATTGAACCGTCGCTTCAACTAGTGTGTAGCAGGGCACAGGAAGTTGTTCCTGTGGCACCTACACCAGTTGAAGTGGAAGCTTATGATAGTGATCATGAAACTTCGGATCAAGTCACTACCAAACCTCGTAGGATGACGAGGATGCGCACTACTTTAGAGTAATGCGTGATCCTGTCTTGGAAGTCATGTTGCTAGACAACAACGAACCTACGAGCTATGGAGAAGCGATGGTGGGCCCATATTCCGACGAATGGCTCGAGGCCATGAAATCCGAGATAGAATCTGTCGTGGAATTGTCACGGCAGATGTCCTCGAGCTGGGACTTAGTCGTGGAGCCATCGCAACTAGGAAGCTTGAAGGGGTTATGCGGGACAAGGAACACGAGGATTTATACTGGTTCGGCCCCTTACGGTGAAGGTAAAAGCCTACGTCCAGTTTGAGGTGTTATTGATTAGGATTACGATCGCCAGGGAGCTAAACAGCTATGCCCGGCTCTCGATGAGATTGTTGTCGCCCTTAAACCGCTGCCGGGTCCTCCCTTTATATAGGGAGGCTGACGCCCAGCAGCCCTTAGAGTCCCGGCCGGCTCATAAGAGCGTCCGGCTCGGACTCTAAACAATACTTGCCTTATACTACAAGTCTACTATAACAATGATTGTAACTATGGGCTTTAAGCCATATCCGGTTCTTAGCCCATCTCTGGCCCATCGTCTTCAAACTTGGCTCCGGGCTTCTGGCATTAACCACGCGAGTAACCCGGCCTCTCCTAGCGGGTGACTCTAAGGTCTATATCCTCAACATTAGTCCCCAGATTGATTTGAGCCGGCTCGTGTCAATCTTCAATTCTGTCGACAGAAAAAGTCTCCGGCTTACCATTCGTGTGAAGGCCATAACCCGGAGTGACGTCATCCTCCGGACTCCGGGTAATCCGCCGTGACGTCATCCTCCATTAAGTCCGGTTTTTACTCCGCCAGATCCGCAACGGATCTTTGCTTTTACTGCCGTTCCGAAAATCGAGGCATCTCGAGGGGGAGATAACCACGCCGTGGTCTCCTTGAATCTCGCACCCACTTATGACTTCGCCTTATAAATAGGCCGGCCCAACGTGCTCTTCTCACGCTCCCTTTCTTCCTCCTCGCGCCGTCGCTCCTCTGCCCAAGCTCGTGCTCCGCCGCCGTCGTCTCACCTCCGACCTTCGTCAACCTTGGCCGCTGCATCAACCTGACCCGGACCAGACAAACGGCGGCGACTCCCGCACCTCTTCAGCTCCGGTAAGTTCTCACCACCCCGTAGAATAGATCTACAGTAGGGTTCTTCCAGTTCTTCATAATTCTTCATAGTTCGTTGCGGCCTGCGGTAGTTTTGTTTTTTACCACCCTTCTCTTGATCTTAACTCTGCGTAGAACCACTGCGGTAGATATTTGAGATCCATTTCACCTGTAAGAAGCCCTCCTTTTACTGCATAAGAACCGTGTTCAATCTCAAGAACTTTTCCTGCCTCTGTTTTTTAGGTCTAGAAACTTTTCTTTGCTCCGACCATTTTGATCCAAAAAAGTTACGGTAGTGTGTGAAACCTGTTTTACCACACTTAGTAAAAACTGCAACCATTGAATCTTGGCGGCTTACATTTCCGGCTTATAGAAAACACACACCGTAGAACTTCTCGGTTTAAAGAAAACCATGCTCTGTAGAATCCTCCGGCTTAACTGTAGTAAAGCCGTAAATAACTAATTTACTCTGAACTCCCTGCGGCTTAAATAACCCACCGTATCTGAATATATATCATTAGTCCCCTTCATAAGCCGCCATCTTAATTTGACTGATAATCGCCGGCTTACAGTTAACCCGGACACTTTTGTCTTTATCATAGACCACCAACCTTCACCACGCCTCCCAAGGCTCCCATCACTTGCAACTGGATGAGATCCAACGTCACTGACGACACCCTGGCCAACTTCGTTAAGTCCGGATATCTGCCCAAGAAGGAAGTAATGTCCTACCATGCCCCTGATCCGTCAGAAGAAAGACCACAGCCGAGGGACGGGGAGGTAGTGATCTTTGCGGACCATATGAGCCGGGGCTTCGCACCGCCCGACTCAAAATTCTTCCGGGACGTGCTCAACTTCTTTGACCTTCGGCCTCAGGATATAGGACCCAACTCCATATCCAACATCTGCAACTTCCAAGTCTTTTGTGAAGTGTATCTTGGAGAAGAGCCGAGCCTGCTGCTCTTCAGAGAGCTGTTTTATTTAAACCGCCAAAATGAATGTGCCAACGGGCCAAGTCTAGAGTTAGGCGGCATCTCCATCCAGCGGCGTAGGGACTGTCTGTTCCCTTACGCAGAGCCGCCGAGCCACCCTAAGGACTGGAATATGACTTGGTTCTACTGCCAAGATACGTCCCCGGCTGACGAGAATCCGCTGCCCGGCTTTCGCCCAACGCGCCTGGAGCCGACTCATCCACTATCCGATAAACTGACTGCCGTGGAACGCCAGCCTCTGCTTCCAACGATCAATAAGATCAAGGCCCTGCTAGGCAATGGTCTGAACGGAATTGATCTAGTCCGGGTCTGGATCTCATGGCGGGTGATCCCATTGAGCCGCCGCCCCGGCTTAATGTGTGAGTACACCGGACGAAAGGATGACCCGCAGAGGCACAGTCGCAATGATCTTCCAGAAGACGTTGCTGAAGAAGAGACCAAGGCTCTGTTAAACGAGAGCCTGGCAGACTGTGGAAGGACCGGACTAGCCCCGTTCTGCAAGACCAATCCAGCCCCAGCGGTAAGCCGCTGACTTTAACCTTTCAACTTCTTTTGTATGTCACTTTGTTCTGAACCATTTTAAGAATTCATTACTTGTATTTCTCAGGCTGATGATAAATTCTGGCGGGTCAAGTATGACCATGAGGCGGCCAAGAAAGCCAGGAAGGCGAAGAAAGCCGCCAAGAAAGCCGCCCCTCGCAAAAAGGGAAGCAGACCCACTGCTTCGGAGCTACTGCAATTAAGCGACAGCTCCGAGTCGGAGGTAACCCTTAAACCTTTAGACTCTTGCCATATTTGGTGTTTGTTGCCGTCCGCTATATCAACATTTTGCTTATTGACAGGATGACACCGGCGCCAGTAACCCGGTGGTTGAAGAGGTAATGTCACTTTCCTCCGACTCGGAGCCTTTGCCACAGCTGAAAGTCCGAAGAGTAACCCGGAAAGTAAGCTTTTCACATCCATTAGCTCATCAAGACCCTCAATTTCTTTTGAAGCAGCAGGTTCACGAAAGCCGGCGTCACACCCGGGCCCGCAAGGACACCGACCTCTCCGCCGGGTTACCCGACGCAACAAGGAAGTGTCGCACTGAGGTTTTTTCTCACCTGTACCCTTTTCATCCGTTGGCAGGTGTCATCCGTCAGCCACTCAACTCTTCTGACTCCAATTATCAGGAGACCTCCCCCTCTTCGGGCGACTCTATGCAGTCAAGCCTGCCGGCCTTCAAGACTGCACCCGGGTAATAACAATCCCCTTACATTATCTGTCTGTATTTACTCTTTGTATGCCTAACACTTCTGCCATTTCAGTGCCCAGGCAAAGCTCACCAAAAGAGCAAAGAAGACCAGGTCAGCCGGAGTGCCGGACTTGCCTGAGCCGGAGGCGACGGCTCAAGAGCCGCCAGCTGCCTCTGCCCCCGAGGCCACCATTCCCATGGACACGGCGCCTGAAGCCCCTGCCCCGACTACCAAGACAACGACCGAAGCATCGGTTAACCCGGAGGCCTCCGGCTCAGCCCCACCAGCTGACGACCCGGACGTGGTAATTACCCGGACAGAGTATGTTGAGCCGGGGAGACCGACCGTGCTAGCCAAATGCTCCGCGAAGGGGGAGTTGCTGCAGCCCCACCGGGTGAATCTGGACCTCTCCAGCTACACCGACTTGTGCATTGGAGAGCTCGTCTCTGGCTACATCAGCCAAGTTCACAAGAGCCGGGACGCCGAGATCGCCATGGTCAACCAGATCCAACAAAAATCTGAGGTATCCTTCTGCTGTCTTCTTACTTTCTGCATAGTGACCCTTGTCATGCTAGCCCCCAAGTCTATGACTTATACTTGAATATGTTGTAGACTTAGATTCCGGGTTACTCAACTGAACCGGCAGTACGTAGATAGATACGTTCAATATGCATTAGCCCCCAAGTGCCAAGTGTCTTTGCTTGGAAAGCGCTTGGGACTTATATAATGACTGTTAACAACCCGGAAATATATGCAGGCTGTTGGCAAAAAATTAGAGTCGGACCTTGCGGATCTTAAGAACCGGCTGAAGGCACAAGAGATGGAGACCCGGAAGGCAAACGCCAAGTTTGTCTCCAGCATCGCCGCTCAAGAGAAACTGAAGACCGAATTTGATGCTGAGCGGAAGGCCTGGGCTGAGGAGAAAGCCGCACTGGTAACCCGGGCGGAACAGGCGGAGAAGGCGCTCTCTGAAAAAACCGCCGAGCTCTCCAGCCTAAAGCGCCAGGTGTCCCAAATGGTAGCCGCCATCTTCGGTAAGTCGCCTCACCGGTTTTCATCCATGTTAGAATGTTTACATCTCCTGATTCATCCTTGTCACCAGGTCATCTGATGTTGTTAAACAGGTTCCAGAAGCGCCAACCTGAACCAGAGTGTGGTCACCAAGTTAAAGGCCGTGTACACCCTGGTGGAACAGCTCTACACCGGGTCACAGCGAGCCTTAGCTGTGGTGGCCCTATCCAATGAGGTGCCAACTCATCTGGTAGAAGTCCTGCGCCGGCTCGCAGTTCTGCCGCAGCGGATCCAGGAGCTACGACGAGCATCCGCGAGAGCCGGAGCAATCGCCGCGCTGAGCCAGGCCAAAGCATTCTTGCCGGAGCTAGACCTGGCAGACATCGCCCTGGGTTACCCCAGCCTGAAGGAAGACGGCTCAGCGTTCGACTAGAAGGATTTCGCGGCGTGTGTGAAGGCTGTACGCCCGGTGGCCACCATCATCGGGAACGACACCGACTTAACCAAGTATCAGCCGGGATACAACGCGGAGAATCAGAGGATTCCAACCCCTCGCTATGAAGCTCTCAATCTGATTCCTCCGGCTCGCCAGCACACCTTCGCCCCGGAGATTAACCCGGCCGGGTTAATCGACGAAGAAGCCCAGTTCGAAGCTCTCCGCGGCATCGACTGGAAGTCGTCAACCTTCGAGGTCTTGGGATCAACCGGAGCAGAAGACGAGCCGGGGACGTCAACCCAGCAGACATCATAAAGCGGCTGGCGGTTCACCAAACAACGCTCCAACCTTGAGACTTGAGGAATTTTGTAATAGACTAGGTGCAACAATTTATCTCTGTCGTGCCATCGTGCACGTAATGAATGCTGAAATCCCTTGAAATTATCCGTTTAGTGTTCTTCCGGGTCGTATTATCCCTTTGTCCTTCTCAACCTTAAAAGGTACCTTTAAGTATCTGCATAGAAAGGCAAATCACAAGTCTCAAGGCGGCTTACCGCCCTGAGAATCAGGTGTTTGAGATGGATAACCCGGAATATGAACCAAAAAAGACTGGTCCTTAACTATACTTTGAACATAGCCGTGATAACACACTTAAGGCTTGTAAGCATACTTCCGGTTTAAATAAACCGGGTAGCACGGTTGGTACCTTAACTCGAATTTACTTGTCTTGATGACATCCATGATGTTCAACTAACAAGATAAACCAAAATTAAGCCGGCAAGTGAGAACCGGCAGTACATACTTTGACATGATCAGAGTAGACTTGTGATAAAATATAAAAATTTAGGGGCTTCCGGTTCGAATACGACCAGAAACCCGGTCCAAAGGGGTTAAGCTAAGATTCGGATGCGATCATATAGCCCCCAGTGGGTGTGGCGATGCCACTCAAGAGGGTACCGACAGCTATGTTCTCTTTGGTTCGAATACGACCCATGTTTGAACAGGAAGCCCCCAAGTGATCCTGAAAATTGTTTAACGACGCTGATTCGAATACGATCCACGTCGGTTCTCAGAGGGGTTACACTATGATTCAAATATGACCAAAGGCAACCTCGAATGAGCTCGGCACTTTGCCAACCAAATGGGTATCGACAGCTATGTTCTCTTTGGTTCGAATACGACCCATGTTTGAACAGGAAGCCCCCAAGTGACCTTACTGCTTACGGCTAGACTCGAATACGATCATAAGCCGGATCCTCCTTTTAAATCAGCATGTAAAAAATAACACACGCATAATTGGAGGAGAAAAAGGACAGAGGTCCTGCTTTATTGCTTATCATAATATATATATATATATATGTCTGAGATAAATATGTACACCACGAGAGCCGGTAGCTCAAGTGTAGTAAGGCCGAAGCTGAGCTATATTCCACGGCCGACGGGTCTCCTCCTCAGATTTACGTGAATCTTTATGTTCCCGAACATCAATGAGGTAATATGACCCGTTGTGCAAGTTCTTACTGACCACAAAGGGCCCTTCCCAAGGTGGGGATAACTTGTGTGCATCTGTTTGATCCTGGATGAGCCGGAGCACAAGGTCGCCTTCCTGGAAGACCCGGGATTTGACCCGGCAGCTATGATATCGGCGCAGGTCTTGTTGGTAAATCGCTGAACGGGCTGCTGCCACGTCACGCTGTTCGTCCAACAAGTCAAGAGCATCTTGGCGCGCCTGTTCATTATCCGTCTCAACATAAGCCGCCACACGAGGTGAGTCGTGACGGATATCGCTGGGGAGGACTGCTTTTGCTCCATAAACCATAAAGAAAGGCGTGAAGCCTGTAGACCTGTTAGGAGTAGTATTGATGCTCCAGAAGACGGAAGGCAACTCCTCCACCCAACAACCCGGCGTCCGTTGCAAAGGGACCAAAAGCCGGGGCTTAATGCCCTTCAGAATCTCCTGATTAGCTCTCTCAGCTTGACCATTGGATTGAGGATGAGCCATTGAAGAGACATCAAGCCGGATATGCTCTCGTTGACAAAACTCTTCCATGGCCCCTTTGGAGAGATTGGTGCCATTGTCAGTTATAATGCTGTGCGGAAAACCAAAGCGGAAAATCACCCTTTTCATAAACTGAACCGCCGTGGCTGCATCACACTTGCTAACTGGCTCAGCTTCCACCCACTTTGTGAATTTATCAACTGCCACCAAGAGGTGGGTCTTCTTATCATTTATACATGCCGGCTTAGCCAGGGAGGTGATGGCCTTGATCTTCTCTGGGTTAGCCTCAATGCCTCTGTCAGAAACCAAGAAGCCCAATAGTTTGCCTGCAGGAACACCAAAAACACACTTGGTCGGGTTAAGCATCATCTTGTAGACCCGGAGATTATCGAAGGTTTCCCTTAAGTCATCTATCAGGGTTTCCTCCTTAATGGATTTAACCACAATATCGTCCACGTAAGCGTGAACATTGCGCCCGATCTGTTTATGAAGACAGTTCTGTACACAGCGCTGGTAAGTCGCCTGTGCACACTTGAGTCCAAAGGGCATTGATACATAGCAGAAGGCTCCAAAGGGAGTGATGAACGCCGTCTTCTCCTGGTCCTTAACTGCCATCATAATCTGATGATACCCGGAATAAGCATCCAAGAAACTTAAGCATGCACAACCTGTCGTAGCATCAATGATTTGATCAATACGGGGGAGGGCAAAAGGATCAGTCGGACACGCCTTGTTCAAATCCGTGTAGTCCACACACATCCGCCAGGTACCGTTCTTCTTGAGTACGAGCACCGGGTTAGCCAACCATTCTGGGTGAAAGACTTCAACAATAAACCCGGCCGCCAAGAGCCGGGCCACTTCTTCACCAATGGCTTTTCGCCTCTCCTCGTTAAACCGTCGAAGGAACTGTCTGACCGGCTTAAATTTTGGATCAACATTGAGAGTATGCTCAGCGAGTTCTCTAGGTACACCTGGCATGTCAGAAGGCTTCCATGCAAAGATGTCCCTATTCTCACGGATGAACTCGATGAGCGCGCTTTCCTATTTTGGATCCAGATTGGCGCTAACGCTAAACTACTGAGATGAATCTCCTGGAACAAAGTCAACAAGCTTAGTTTCATCAGCCGACTTAAATTTCAACGCCGGCTCAGTCTCCGTAGTCGGCTTCTTTAGAGAGGTCATGTCTGTCGGGTCAACATTGTCTTTGTAAAACTGCAACTCCTCTGTTGCGCAAACAGACTCTGCGTAAGCTGCATCACCTTCCTCACACTCGAGAGCCACCTTCCGGCTGCCGTGAACCGTAATGGTCCCATTGTGACCCGGCATCTTGAGCTGTAAGTACACATAACACGGCCGTGCCATGAACTTGGCGTAAGCCGGCCGTCCAAATATAGCGTGGTATGGACTTCTTATCTTGACCACCTCAAAGGTTAATTTCTCTACCCTGTAGTTGTTCTCATCACCAAAAGCCACTTCTAATTCAATCTTGCCGACTGGATAAGCCGACTTACCAGGTACCACACCATGGAAAATAGTGTTTGACTGGCTGAGGTTCTTATCAACCAGCCCCATACGGCGAAAAGTCTCATAATAGAGGATGTTGATGCTGCTGCCTCCATCCATGAGTACCTTTGTGAACTTATAACCTCCCACCTGAGGAGCCACCACTAAAGCCAAGTGGCCCGGGTTATCCACCCGGGGAGGGTGATCCTCCCTACTCCATACTATGGGCTGCTCAGACCACCGTAAGTAGCGTGGAACTGCCGGCTCAACAGCATTAACAGCCCTCTTGTGAAGCTTCTGATCTCGTTTGCACAAACTGGTGGTGAACACATGATACTGTCCATCGCTAAGCTGCTTTGGGTTGGTCTGATAACCCCCCTGCTGCTGTTGGTGACCCTGACCAGACTGTTGATTAAAGCCCCCTTGACCGCCCTGAGGGCCGGAATTTGGGCCGCCCCCCGGGCCATGAAAGCCGCCGGCGCCTGAGCCGCCGGCGCCTGAGGCGCCACCCGGGCCATTGTAGTTTTTGAAGGCCTTCATGATTGCACAATCCTTCCACAGATGCGTCGCTGGCTTCTCTCTAGAGCCGTGTCTCGGACAAGGTTCATTCAACAGCTGCTCCAGAGAAGGTCCTGACCCGCCGCCTCGGGGAGGGGGTCTCCCCTTGCGTCGCTGGTTGTTACCTTGGGTGTTGGCTACGAACTCCAGGCTGCCATCGGCCTTGCGCTTGCCTCCTCCTTGATTCCCCGGGTTAAACTGAGGACCCTTGCCATTGCCGTTCTTCTTTCCCTTCCGTGTCCTTTCATCATCTGAAGGGGGATCCTTGGTACCATCAGAATCGGCGTACTTGACAAGAGCCGCCATTAGTGTACCCATATCAGTGCAGTCACGTTTAAGCCGCCCAAGCTTCATCTTTAGGGGCACAAAGCGACAGTTTTGTTCCAACATTAAGACTGCAGAGCCGGCATCCATCTTATCCGATGAATGTATGATCTCCTTGACCCGGCGAACCCAATGGGTCGTGGACTCACCCTCCTGCTGCTTACAGTTAGTTAAATCCACAATTGACATAGACTGCCTACAGGTATCTTTGAAGTTTTGAATGAACCGGGCTTTCAGCTCAGCCCAAGACCCAATGGAGTTTGGTGGTAGCCCTTTCAACCACGTGCGGGCAGTCCCATCTAACATCATGGTGAAATATTTGGCCATGGCCGCCTCACTAACCTCCAGCAGTTCCATAGCCATCTCATAACTCTCAATCCAGGCTGCAGGCTGTAAGTCTGCTGTATAGTTAGGCACCTTCCTAGGGCCCTTGAAGTCCTTAGGTAGACGTTCATTACGGATAGCTGGCACCAAACAAGGGACACCCCCGGTCCTGGTAGGGATACCCACATCAACAGAAGTCGTCGGATAAGCCGGGGGGGTCTGGTAAACCATTAATTGAGGCACCTGCTCCGCCTCCTGCCGCGCTTGGTCTGCTGCATAAAAAGCTCCCTTATGAACCGGGCCATGGCCAGGGGGCGGGTCATGGCGTCGGACATTACTTGAGCCGGTTGCTGAGACCATGTGTCGGCTGTAACTCGGGCTCTGGCCTGGACGAGGGGTCGAGTGGATCCTGTCCCAGCTGTAGGAGTACGCCTCTTGCTGTGCCAGTGCCGTCTGCAGGAGTTCCCTGACCCGGCGGGTTTCGATGGCCGCTGGAGAGTCGCCGTCCACGGGGAGAGCCGCCAGTCGTGCTCCCGCTGCCACCATGTTCTCCAGCGGGTTATCATAATGACCCGGGGGTATTGGCACATACTGAGGCGGGGAAGGGGCACCTGGGGAGGCCCCATCACCCATCACCTCATCACCTGGGGATCAGCCACGGGTGATGGGGCCTCCCCAGGTGCCTCCTCCTCATGACCTCATTGGCTGCGCTCCGATCCATCGTGAGTTGGAAGGACTGCGCCTGAATCAGCTGAGTCCGGGCGTCGAGAGCCGCCCGCTCCGCAGCCAGCCTGATCCCTTCCGCTGCAAGATCCTCTTTAGCTTTTATCAGATCCAATTTTAACTGTGCCACCTCCGCATCATGCTGAGCTTGATCTGCCGGGTCAACCGCGGCGGTTAACATGGCCGTCATCCTGTCCGTGAGATCCATCAGCACCTGAGCCGGGGAAGGCATCGGGCTTCCCGATCCGGCAGCGGGGTTCTGAACAGGCTGCGCACCAGCCATAAAAACTCCAACCTGACCTGGCGGCTCAAAAAGGTCCGGAATACTGTCGCCATCGGAACAACCCATGAGCCTGCTATCTTGGAGTTGGTACAACGAGTTTGATTCATCAGTGGCCGACTCGCCGTCAGAGCCGGCGGCCGCCTCATCACCAGACCCGGACGGATCAGAGGGCCCTCCATGGATGCATCCCACAAAAGCGCGCCTTAAGGTAGGCCGGGCCCGGGCGGGTCGTGCGCGCTGAGCCGTTTCGATGAGATCGGCGCAGAGATCCGGCTCGGGGCCCGACTCACCAATCTTGCCAATGAAGACATGAATTCCGCCAAAGGGACTCGGTACCCGTACTCAATTGAGCCGGCATCGGGGCCCCAGTCCGCGTCGTCGATGTAGAGCTTGCCGCGACGACTCTTGGTCATCCGGCCCACAGCGTATCCCTTGAGCCCTTCGAAGCTGCCCTTCAAGAACTCAAATCCACCGTGCGCTGGCCCCACGGTGGGCGCCAACTGTCGTGGAATTGTCACGGCAGATGTCCTCGAGCTGGGACTTAGTCGTGGAGCCATCGCAACTAGGAAGCTTGAAGGGGTTATGCGGGAGAAGGAACACGAGGATTTATACTGGTTTGGCCCCTTACGGTGAAGGTAAAAGCCTACGTCCAGTTTGAGGTGTTATTGATTAGGGTTACGATCGCCAGGGAGCTAAACAGCTATGCCCGGCTCTCGATGAGATTGTTGTCGCCCTTAAACCGCTGCCGGGTCCTCCCTTTATATAGGGAGGCTGACGCCTAGCAGCCCTTAGAGTCCCGGCCGGCTCATAAGAGCGTCCGGCTCGGACTCTAAACAATACTTGCCTTATACTACAAGTCTACTATAACAATGATTGTAACTACGGGCTTTAAGCCATATCCGGGTCTTAGCCCATCTCTGGCCCATCGTCTTCAAACTTGGCTCCGGGCTTCTGGCATTAACCACGCGAGTAACCCGGCCCCTCCTGGCGGGTGACTCTAAGGTCTATATCCTCAACAGAATCCATGTATCAGAACAAAGCATGGACTTTGGTGAACTTGCCCGATGATCGGCAAGCCATTGAGATAAATGGTCTTTAAGAAGAAGACGGACATGGACGGTAATGTTACCGTCTATGAAGCTCGACTTGTGGCAAAGAGTATTTTCACAAGTTCAAGGAGTTGACTACGATGAGTTTTTCTCATCCGTAGCGATGCTTAGGTCCGTCAGAATCATGTTAGCATTAGCTACATTTATGAAATCTGGCAGATGGATGTCAAAACAAGTTTCCTTACCAGTTTTCGTAAGGAAAGGTTGTATGTGATACAATCAGAAAGGTTTTGTCGATCCTAAGGATGCTAAAAGGTATGCTAGCTCCAGCGATCCTTCCATGGATTAGAGCAAGCATCTCGGAGTCAGAATATACGCTTTGATGGAGTAATCAAAGTTTTTGGGTTTATACAAAGTTTGTTAGAAACTTGTATTTACAATAAAGTGAGTGGGAGCGCTACAACATTTCTGATAAGTATATGTGAGTGACATATTGTTGATCCGAAATGATGTAAAATTTCTGGAAAGCATAAAGGGTTGTTTGAAAGGAGTTTTTCAAAGGAAGACCTGGATAAAGCTGCTTACATATTGGGCATCAAGATCCATAGAGATAGATCAAGACGCCTGATGATACTTTCAAAAGACAGCACACCTTGACATGATTTTGAAAGAGTTCAAAATAGATCAGCAAAGAAGGAGTTCTTGGCTGTGTTACAAGGTGTGAGTATTGAGTGAGACTCAAGACCTGACCACAGCAGAAGATAGAGAAAGGACGAAGGTTGTCCCCTATGCTTTAGACGTAGGCTCTATAGTATGCTATGCTATGTACCGCACATGTAGTGTGCCTTGCCATGAGTTGGTCAAGAGGGTACAATGGTGATCCGGGAAAGGATCTCATGACAGCGGTCGAACTTATCCTTAGTACCTAGTGGATTAAGGAATTTTCTCGATTATGGAGGTGGAAAGGAGTTCGTCGTAAAGGGTTACGTCGATGCGAACTTTGACACCAATCCGGATGACTCTGAGTAGTAAACCGGATTCATATAGTAGAGCAATTATTTGAAATGGCTCCAAATAGCGCGTGGTAGCATCCACAAGATGACATAGATATTCGTAAAGCACACGGTTCTGAAAGGTTCAGACCCGTTGACTAATAACCTCTCTCACAAGCATAACATGACCAAACCAGAACACATTGAGTGATAATCACATAGTGATGTGAACTAGATTGATGACTCTAGTAAACTCTTTAGATGTTAGTCACATGGTGATGTGACCAGTGAGTGTTAATCACATGGTGATGTGAACTAGATTATTGACTCTAGTGCAAGTGGGAGACTGTTGGAAATATGCCCTAGAGGCAATAATAAATGGTTATTATTATATTTCTTTGTTCATGATAATTGTCTATTATTCATGCTATAATTGTATTGTCCGGAAATCGTAATACTTGTGTGAATACATAGACCACAACGTGTCCCTAGTAAGCCTCTAGTTGACTAGCTCGTTGATCAACTGATAGTCATGGTTTCCTGACTATGGACATTGGATGTCATTGATAATGGGATCACATCATTAGGAGAATGATGTGATGGACAAGACCCAATCCTAAGCATAGCATAAAAGATCGTGTAGTTTCGTTTGCTAGAGCTTTTCCAATGTCAAGTATCTTTTCCTTAGACCATGAGATCGTGCAACTCCCGGATACCGTAGGAGTGCTTTGGGTGTGCCAAACGTCACAACGTAACTGGGTGACTATAAAGGTGCACTACGGGTATCTCCGAAAGTGTCTGTTGGGTTGGCACGGATCGAGACTGGGATTTGTCACTCCGTGTGACGGAGAGGTATCTCTGAGCCCACTCGGTAATGCATCATCATAATGAGCTCTATGTGACTAAGGCGTTAGTCATGGGATCATGCATTGCGGTACGAGTAAAGAGACTTGTCGGTAACGAGATTGAACAAGGTATTGGGATACCGACGATCGAATCTCGGGCAAGTAACATACCGATTGACAAAGGGAATTGCATACGGATTGATTGAATCCTCGACACCGTGGTTCATCCGATGAGATCATCGTGGAACATGTGGGAGCCAACATGGGTATCCAGATCCCGCTGTTGGTTATTGACCGGAGAGGCGTCTCGGTCATGTCTGCATGTCTCCCGAACCCGTAGGGTCTACACACTAAAGGTCCGGTGACGCTAGGGTTGTAGAGATATATGTATGCGGAAACCCGAAAGTTGTTCGGAGTCCCGGATGAGATCCCGGACGTCACGAGAGGTTCCGGAATGGTCCGGAGGTGAAGAATTATATATAGGAAGTCATGTTTCGGCCACCGGGAGAGTTTCGGGGGTTACCGGTATTGTACCGGGACCACCGGAAGGGTCACGGGGGTCCACCGGGTGGGGCCACCTATCCCGGAGGGCCCCGTGGGCTGAAAGTGGAAGGGAACCAGCCCCTAATGGGCTGGGGCGCCCCCCTTGGGCCTCCCCCCATGCGCCTAGGGTTGGGAACCCTAGGGGGAGTTCCCCCTTGCCTTGGGGGCAAGGTAACCCCTTCCCCCCTTGTGGCCGCCGCCCCCCCTTGAGATCCCATCTCTTGGGGCTGGCGCACCCCCCCCAGGGGCCTATATAAAGGGGGGAGGGAGGGCAGCAACCGACAGCCTTGGGCGCCTCCCTCTCCCCCTGCAACACCTCTCTCTCTCTCGCAGAAGCTTGGCGAAGCCCTGCCGGAGACCCGCTACATCCACCACCACGCCGTCGTGCTGCTGGATCTCCATCAACCTCTCCTTCCCCCTTGCTGGATCAAGAAGGAGGAGACGTCGCTGCACCGTACGTGTGTTGAACGCGGAGGTGCCGTCCGTTCGGCACTCGGTCATCGGTGATTTGGATCACGGCGAGTACGACTCCGTCATCCACGTTCATTGGAACGCTTCCGCTCGCGATCTACAAGGGAATGTAGATGCACTCCTTTCCCCTTGTTGCTAGTAGACTCCATAGATGCATCTTGGTGAACGTAGGAAAATTTTAAATTATGCTACGATTCCCAACAATCAAGTGTTCTCAAGTCCTTAAAGACTCAATCCGATAAGATAACTTCAAAGGGAAAAGTCAATCCATTATAAGAGAGTAGAGGGGAGAAACATCATAAGATCCAACTATAATAGCAAAGCTCGCGATACATCAAGATCGTGCCAAATCAAGAACAGGAGAGAGAGAGAGATCTAACACATAGCTACTGGTACATACCCTCAGCCCCGAGGGTGAACTACTCCCTCCTCATCATGGAGAGCGCCGGGATGATGAAGATGGCCACTGGTGAGGGTTCCCCCCTCCGGCAGGGTGCCGGAACAGGGTCCCGATGGGTTTTTGGTGGCTACAGAGGCTTGCGGCAGCGGAACTCCCGACCTATTCTGTCCACCGATGGTTTTAGGGTATATTGGTATATATAGGAGGAAGAAATACGTCAGGGGAGCCACGAGGGGCTCACGAGGGTGGAGGGCGCGCCCGGGGTGGTGGGCGCGCCCCCTGCCTCGTGCCTTCCTCGTTGCTTCCCTTACGTATGTTGGGGAACGTAGTAATTTCAAAAAAATTCCTACGCACACGCAAGATCATGGTGATGCATAGCAACGAGAGGGGAGAGTGTTGTCCACGTACCCTCGTAGACCGACAGCGGAAGCGTTATCACAATGCGGTTGATGTAGTCGTACGTCTTCACGATCCGACCGATCAAGTACCGAACATACGGCACCTTCGAGTTCTACACACGTTCAGCTCGATGACGTCCCTCGAACTCCGATCCAGCCGAGTGTTGAGGGAGAGTTTCGTCAGCACGACGGCGTGCTGACGATGATGATATTCCACCGACGCAGGGCTTCGCCTAAACTCCGCAACGGTATTATCGAGGTGTCATATGGTGGAGGGGGGCACCGCACACGGCTAAGAGATCTCAAGGATCAATTGTTGTGTCTCTGGGGTGCCCCCCTGCCCCCGTATATAAAGGAGCAAGGGGGAGGCAGCCGACCAAGGGGAGAGGCGCGCCATAGGGGGGAGTCCTACTCCCACCGGGAGTAGGACTCCTCCTTTCCTTGTGGGAGTAGGAGAAGGGAAGGGGGAAGGAGAAAGAAGGAAGGGTGCGCCCCCCTTCCCTAGTCCAATTCGGACCAGACCATGGGGACGGGTGCGGCCACCTTTTTAGGCCTTTCTCTCCTTTCCCGTATGGCCCATTAAGGCCCAATACGAATTCCCGTAACTCTCCGGTACTCCGAAAAATACCCGAATCACTCGGAACCATTCCGAAGTCCGAATATAGTCGTCCAATATATCGATTTTTACGTCTCGACCATTTCGAGACTCCTCGTCATATCCCCGATCTCATCCGGGACTCCGAACTCCTTCGGTACATCAAAACTCAATAAAAATGTCATCGTAACGTTAAGCGTGCGGACCCTACGGGTTCGAGAACTATGTAGACATGACCGAGAAACGTCTCCGGTCAATAACCAATAGTGGGACCTGGATGCCCATATTGGCTCCCACATATTCTACGAAGATCTTTATCGGTCAGACCGCATAACAACATACGTTGTTCCCTTTGTCATCGGTATGTTACTTGCCCGAGATTCGATCGTCGATATCTCGATACCTAGTTCAATCTCGTTACCGGCAAGTCTCTTTACTCGTTCCATAATACATCATCCCGCAACTAACTCATTAGTCACAATGTTTGCAAGGCTTATAGTGATGTGCATTACCGAGTGGGCCCAGAGATACCTCTCCGACAATCGGAGTGACAAATCCTAATCTCGAAATACGCCAACCCAACAAGTACCTTTGGAGACACCTGTAGAGCTCCTTTATAATCACCCATTTACGTTGTGACGTTTGGTAGCACACAAAGTGTTCCTCCGGTAAACGGGAGTTGCATAATCTCATAGTCATAGGAACATGTATAAGTCATGAAGAAAGCAATAGCAACATACTAAACGATCGAGTGCTAAGCTAACGGAATGGGTCAAGTCAATCACGTCATTCTCCTAATGAGGTGATCTTGTTAATCAAATGACAACTTATGTCTATGGCTAGGAAACATAACCATCTTTGATTAACGAGCAAGTCAAGTAGAGGCGTACTAGTGACACTCTGTTTGTCTATGTATTCACACATGTATCAAGTTTCCGGTTAATACAATTAAAGCATGAATAATAAACATTTATCATGATATAAGGAAATAAATAATAACTTTATTATTGCCTCTAGGGCATATTTCCTTCAGTCTCCCACTTGCACTAGAGTCAATAATCTAGTTCACATCGCCATGTGATTTAACATCAATATTTCACATCACCATGTGATTAACACCCATAGTTCACATCGTCATGTGACCAACACCCAAAGTGTTTACTAGAGTCAGTAATCTAGTTCACATCGCTATGTGATTAACACCCAAAGAGTACTAAGGTGTGATCATGTTTTGCTTGTGAGATAATTTTAGTCAACGGGTCTGTCACATTCAGATCCGTAAGTATTTTGCAAATTTCTATGTCTACAATGCTCTGCATGGAGCTACTCTAGCTAATTGCTCCCACTTTCAATATGTATCTAGACCGAGACTTAGAGTCATCTAGATTTAGTGTCAAAACTTGCATCGACGTAACCCTTTACGACGAATCTTTTGTCACTTCCATAATCGAGAAACATTTCCTTATTCCACTAAGGATAATTTTGACCGCTGTCCAGTGATGTACTCCTAGATCACTATTGTACTCCCTTGCCAAAATCAGTGTAGGGTATACAATAGATCTGGTACACCGCATGGCATACTTTATAGAACCTATGGCCAAGGCATAGGGAATGACTTTCATTCTCTTTCTATCTTCTGCCGTGGTCGGGCTTTGAGTCTTACTCAATTTCACACCATGTAACACAGGCAAGAAACTCTTTTCTTTGACTGTTCTATTTTGAACTACTTCAAAATCTTGTTAAGGTATGTACTCATTGAAAAAACTTATCAAGCGTCTTGATCTATCTCTATAGATCTTGATGCTCAATATGTAAGCAGCTTCACCGAGGTCTTTCTTTGAAAAACTCCTTTCAAACACTCCTTTCTGCTTTGCAGAATAATTCTACATTATTTCCGATCAACAATATGTCATTCACATATACTTATCAGAAATGCTGTAGTGCTCCCACTCACTTTCTTGTAAATACAGGCTTCACCGCAAGTCTGTATAACACTATATCCTTTGATCAACTTATCAAAGTGTATATTCCAACTCCGAGATGCTTGCACCAGTCCATAGATGGATCGCTGGAGCTTGCATATTTTGTTAGCACCTTTAGGATTGACAAAACCTTCTGGTTGCATCATATACAACTCTTCTTTAATAAATCCATTAAGGAATGCAGTTTTGTTTATCCATTTGCCAGATTTCATAAAATGCGGCAATTGCTAACATGATTCAGACAGACTTAAGCATAGATACGAGTGAGAAACTCTCATCGTAGTCAACACCTTGAACTTGTCGAAAAACCTTTTTGCGACAATTCTAGCTTTGTAGATAGTAACACTACTATCAACGTCCGTCTTCCTCTTGACGATCCATTTATTCTCAATTGCTTGCCGATCATCGGGCAAGTCAACCAAGGTCCACACTTTGTTCTCATACATGGATCTCATCTCAGATTTCATGGCCTCAAGCCATTTTGCGGAATCTGGGCTCACCATCGCTTCTTCATAGTTCGTAGGCTCGTCATGGTCTAGTAACATAACCTCCAGAACAGGATTACCGTACCACTCTGGTGCGGATTTTACTCTGGTTTACCTACGAGGTTTGGTAGTAACTTGATCTGAAGTTACATGATCATCATCATTAACTTCCTCACTAATTGGTGTAGAAGTCACAGGAACAGATTTCTGTGATGAACTACTTTCCAATAAGGGAGCAGGTACATTTACCTCATCAAGTTCTACTTTCCTCCCACTCACTTCTTTCGAGAGAAACTCCTTCTCTAGAAAGGATCCATACTAAGCAACGAATGTCTTGCCTTCGGATCTGTGATAGAAGGTGTACCCAACTGTCTCCTTTGGGTATCCTATGAAGACACATTTCTCCGATTTGGGTTTGAGCTTATCAGGATGAAACTTTTTCACATAAGCATCGCAACCCCAAACTTTAAGAAACGACAACTTTGGTTTCTTGCCAAACCACAGTTCATAAGGCGTCGTCTCAACGGATTTTGATGGTGCCCTATTTAACGTGAATGCAGCTGTCTCTAATGCATAACCCCCAAAACGATAGTGGTAGATCGGTAAGAGACATCATATATCGCACCATATCTAATAAAGTACGGTTACGATGTTCGGACACACCATTACACTGTGGTGTTCCAGGTGGCGTGAGTTGCGAAACTATTCCGCATTGTTTCAAATGTAGACCAAACTCGTAACTCAAATATTCTCCTCCACGATCTGATCGTAGAAACTTTATTTTCTTGTTACGATGATTTTCAACTTCACTCTGAAATTCTTTGAACTTTTCAAATGTTTCAGACTTATGTTTCATTAAGTAGATATACCCATATCTGCTTAAATCATCTGTGAAGGTGAGAAAATAACGATATCCGCCACGAGCCTCAACATTCATCGGACCACATACATCTGTATGTATGATTTCCAACAAATCTGTTGCTCTCTCCATAGTTACGGAGAACGGTGTTTTAGTCATCTTGCCCATGAGGCACGGTTCGCAAGTACCAAGTGATTCATAATCAAGTGGTTCCAAAAGTCCATCAGTATGGAGTTTCTTCATGGGCTTTACACCGATATGACCTAAACGGCAGTGCCACAAATAAGTTGCACTATTATTATCAACTCTGCATCTTTTGGTTTCAATATTATGAATATGTGTATCACTACGATCGAGATCCAACAAACCATTTTCGTTGGTGTGTATGACCATAGAAGGTTTTTATTCATGTAAACAGAACAACAATTGTTCTCTAACTTAAATGAATAACCGTATTGCAATAAACATGATCAAATCATATTCATGCTCAACGCAAACACCAAATAACACTTATTTAGTTTCAACACTAATCCCAAAAGTATAGAGAGTGTGCGATGATGATCATATCAATCTTGGAACTACTTCCAATACACATCGTCACTTCATCTTTAACTAGTTTATGTTCATGCAACTCCCGTTTCGAGTTACTGCTCTTTAGCAACTGAACCAGTATCAAATACTGAGGGGTTGCTATAAACACTAGTAAGTACACATCAATAACATGTATATCCAATATACCTTTGTTCACTTTGCCATCCTTCTTATCCACCAAATACTTGGGGCAGTTCCGCTTCCAGTAACCAGTCCCTTTGCAGTAGAAGCACTTAGTCTCAGGCTTAGGTACAGACTTGGGCTTCTTCACTTGAGTAGCAACTTGCTTGCCGTTCTTTTTGAAGTTCCCCTTCTATCCCTTTGCCCTTTTCTTGAAACTAGTGGTCTTGTTAACCATCAACACTTGATGCTCTTTCTTGATTTCTACCTTCATCGATTTCAGCATCGCGAAGAGCTCGGGAATTACTTTCGTGATCCCTTACATACTATAGTTCATCACGAAGTTCTACTAACTTGGTGATGGTGACTAGAGAATTCTGTCAATCACTATTTTATCTGGAAGATTAACTCCCACTTGATTCAAGCGATTGTAGTACCCAGACAATCTGAGCACATGCTCACTTCTTGAGCTATTCTCCTCCATCTTTTAGCTATAGAACTTGTTGGAGACTTCATATCTCTCAACTCGGATATTTGCTTGAAATATTAACTTCAACTCCTGGAACATCCCATATGGTCCGTGACGTTCAAAACGTCTTTGGAGTCCTGATTCTAAGCCATTAAGCATGGTGCACTAAACTATCAAGTAGTCATCATATTGAGCTAGCCAAACGTTCATAACGTCTGCATCTGCTCCTGCAATAGGTCTGTCACCTAGCGGTGCATTAAGGACATAATTCTTCTGTGCAGCAATGAGGATAATCCTCAGATCACGGATCCAATCCGCATCATTGCTACTAACATCTTTCAACATAATTTTTCTCTAGGAACATATCAAAAATAAACACACGGAAGCAACAAACGCGAGCTATTGATCTACAACATAATTTGCAAAAATACTATCAGGACTAAGTTCATGATAAATTTAAGTTCAGTTAATCATATTACTTAAGAACTCCCACTTAGATAGACATCCCTCTAATCCTCTAAGTGATCACGTGATCCATATCAACTAAACCATGTCTGATCATCACGTGAGATGGAGTAGTTTCAATGGTGAACATCACTATGTTGATCATATCTACTATATGATTCACCCTCGACCTTTCGGTCTCCGTGTTCCGAGGCCATATCTGTTATATGCTAGGCTCGTCAAGTTTAACCTGAGTATTCCGCGTGTGCAACTGTTTTGCACCCGTTGTATTTGAACGTAGAGCCTATCACACCCGATCATCACGTGGTGTCTCAGCACGAAGAACTTTCGCAACGGTGCATACTCAGGGAGAACACTTATACTTTGATAATTTAGTGAAGGATCATCTTATAATGCTACCGTCAAACAAAGCAAGATAAGATGCATAAAGTATTAACATCACATGCAATCAATATAAGTGATATGATATGGCCATCATCATCTTGTGCTTGTGATCTTCACCTCCGAAGCACCGTGCTTGTGATCTCCATCTCCGAAGCACCGTCATGATCACCATCGTCACCGGCGCGACACCTTGATCTCCATCGTAGCATCGTCGTCGTCTTGCCAACTTATTGCTTTTGCGACTATCGCTACCGCTTAGTGATAAAGTAAAACTATTACATGGCGATTGCATCTCATACAATAAAGCGACAACCATATGGCTCCTGCCAGTTGCCGATAACTCGGTTACAAAACATGATCATCTCATACAACACATTATATCACATCATGTCGTGACCATATCACATCACAACATGCCCTGCAAAAACAAGTTAGACGTCCTCTACTTTGTTGTTGCATATTTTACGTGGCTGCTACGGGCTTAGCAAGAACCGTTCTTACCTACGCATCAAAACCACAACGATAGTTTGTCAAGTTGGTGCTGTTTTAACCTTCGCAAGGACCGGGCGTAGCCACACTCGGTTCAACTAAAGTGAGAGAGACAGACACCCGCCGGTCACCATTAAGCAACGAGTGCTCGCAATGGTGAAACCAGTCTCGCGTAAGCGTACGCGTAATGTCGGTTCGGGCCGCTTCATCTCACAATACCGCTGAACCAAAGTATGACATGCTGGTAAGCAGTATGACTTATATCGCCCACAACTCACTTGTGTTCTACACGTGCATAGCATCAACGCATAAAACCAGGCTCGGATGCCACTGTTGGGGAACGTAGTAATTTCAAAAAAATTCCTACGCACACGCAAGATCATGGTGATGCATAGCAACGAGAGGGGAGAGTGTTGTCCACGTACCCTCGTAGACCGACAGCGGAACGTTATCACAACGCGGTTGATGTAGTCGTACGTCTTCACGATCCGACCGATCAAGTACCGAACGTACTGCACCTCTGAGTTCTACACTCGTTCAGCTCGATGACGTCCCTCGAACTCCGATCCAGCCGAGTGTTGAGGGAGAGTTTCGTCAGCACGACGGCGTGGTGACGATGATAATATTCCACCGACGCAGGGCTTCGCCTAAGCTCCACAACGGCATTATCGAGGTGTAATATGGTGGAGGGGAGCACCGCACACGGCTAAGAGATCTCAAGGATCAATTGTTGTGTCTCTGGGGTGCCCCCTGAAGGAAATTTGCCCTAGAGGCAATAATAAAGTTTTATATATTTCCTTATATCATGATAAATGTTTATTATTCATGCTAGAATTGTATTAACCGGAAACATAATACATGTGTGAATACATAGACAAACAGAGTGTCACTAGTATGCCTCTACTTGACTAGCTCGTTAATCAAAGATGGTTATGTTTCCTAGCCATAGACATCAGTTGTCATTTGATTAACAGGATCACCTCATTAGGAGAATGACGTGATTGACTTGACCCATTCCGTTAGCTTAGCACTCGATCGTTTAATATGTTGCTATTGCTTTCTTCATGACTTATACATGTTCCTATGACTATGACATTATGCAACTCCCATTTACCGGAGGAACACTTTGTGTGCTACCAAACGTCACAACGTAAATGAGTGATTATAAAGGTGCTCTACAGGTGTCTCCAAAGGTACTTGTTGGGTTGGCGTATTTCGAGATTAGGATTTGTCACTCCAATTGTCGGAGAGGTATCTCTGGGCCCACTCGGTAATGCACATCACTATAAGCCTTGCAAGCATTGTGACTAATGAGTTAGTTGCGGGATGATGTGTTACGGAACGAGTAAAGAGACTTGCCGGTAACGAGATTGAACTAGGTATCGAGATACCGACGATCAAATCTCGGGCAAGTAACATACCGGTGACAAAGGGAACAACGTATGTTGTTATGCGGTCTGACCGATAAAGATCTTCGTAGAATATGTGGGAGCCAATATGGGCATCCAGGTCCCGCTATTGGTTATTGACCGGAGACGTGTCTCGGTCATGTCTACATAGTTCTCGAACCCGTAGGGTCCGCACGCTTAACGTTACGATGACAGTTTTATTGAGTTTTGATGTACCGAAGGAGTTCGGAGTCCCGGATGAGATCGGGGATATGACGAGGAGTCTCGAAATGGTCGAGACGTAAAGATCGATATATTGGACGACTATATTCGGACTTCGAAAAGGTTCCGAGTGATTCGGGTATTTTTCGGAGTACCGGAGAGTTACGGGAATAGGGGAGAGGCGCGCCATAGGGGGGAGTCCTACTCCCACCGGGAGTAGGACTCCTCCTTTCCTTGTGGGAGTAGGAGAAGGGAAGGGGGAAGGAGAAAGAAGGAAGGGTGCGCCCCCCTTCCCTAGTCCAATTCGGACCAGACCATGGGGAGGGGTGCGGCCACCTTTTGAGGCCTTTCTCTCCTTTCCCGTATGGCCCATTAAGGCCCAATACGAATTCCCGTAACTCTCCGGTACTCCGAAAAATACCCGAATCACTCGGAACCTTTCCGAAGTCCGAATATAGTCGTCCAATATATCGATTTTTACGTCTCGACCATTTCGAGACTCCTCGTCATATCCCCGATCTCATCCGGGACTCCGAACTCCTTCGGTACATCAAAACTCAATAAAAATGTCATCGTAACGTTAAGCGTGCGGACCCTACGGGTTCGAGAACTATGTAGACATGACCGAGACACGTCTCCGGTCAATAACCAATAGCGGGACCTGGATGCCCATATTGGCTCCCACATATTCTACGAAGATCTTTATCGGTCAGACCGCATAACAACATACGTTGTTCCCTTTGTCATCGGTATGTTACTTGCCCGAGATTCGATCGTCGATATCTCGATACCTAGTTCAATCTCGTTACCGGCAAGTCTCTTTACTCGTTCCGTAATACATCATCCCGCAACTAACTCATTAGTCACAATGCTTGCAAGGCTTATAGTGATGTGCATTACCGAGTGGGCCCAGAGATACCTCTCCGACAATCGGAGTGACAAATCCTAATCTCGAAATATGCCAACCCAACAAGTACCTTTTGAGACACCTGTAGAGCACCTTTATAATCACCCATTTACGTTGTGACGTTTGGTAGCACACAATGTGTTCCTCCGGTAAACGGGAGTTGCATAATCTCATAGTCATAGGAACATGTATAAGTCATGAAGAAAGCAATAGCAACATACTAAACGATCGAGTGCTAAGCTAACGGAATGCGTCAAGTCAATCACGTCATTCTCCTAATGAGGTGATCTCGTTAATCAAATGACAATTTATGTCTATGGCTAGGAAATATAACCATCTTTGATTAACGAGCTACTCAAGTAGAGGCATACTAGTGACACTCTGTTTGTCTATGTATTCACACATGTATCAAGTTTCCGGTTAATACAATTCTAGCATGAATAATAAACATTTATCATGATATAAGGAAATAAATAATAACTTTATTATTGCCTCTAGGGCATATTTCCTTCGACGTACACCCCAAGTCTTATGGATTGCTTCCGTTCCAAAAATAACTCTCCCGAAGGTTTCATTCCGTTTGGACTCCGTTTGATATTCCTTTTCTGCGAAACACTGAAACAAGGGAAAAACAGAAACTAGCACTGGGCTCTAGGTTAATAGGTTACTCCCAGAAAATAATATAAAAGTGTATAATAAAGCCCATAAACATCCAAAACAGAATATATAATAGCATGGAACAATCAAAAATTACAGATACGTTGGAGAGGTATCAGTGGGCGCGCAGGGCCTCCTGCCCCGGCTGCCGCTGACCCGGAGGTTATCGCTGCTGCTGTCGTACAGTTTTGCTCGGGTTGCGTGCCGGTCATGAAGATCCCAACTCTTCTCCGCGACTCAAAGGGGTCCGGAATACTGCTGCCATTGGAACTGCCCCCAAGCCCACCGTCTTGCAGTTGATACAACGAATCCGTCTCACCCGTGGACGACTCACCATCAGAGTAGATGGCCGTCTCACCGCCGGACACAGATCCTTCCGAAAATTCCCCTCCATGGATGCATCCCACGAAGGCACGCTTCATGGCGGGCTGAGCCCGGGCGGGTCTCGCACGCTTAGCCGTCTCGATGATGTCAGTGCAGATGTCCGGCTCAGGGCCCGGCTCGCCGATCTGGCCGATGAAGACGTGGATTCCGCCGAAGGGGACCCGGTACCCGTACTCAATTCAGCCGGCGTCGGGGCGCTAGCCTGTGTCGTTGATGTAGAGCTTGCCGCGACGACTCTTGGTCATCCGGCCCACAGCGTATCCCTTGAGCCCTTCGAAGCTGCCCTTCAAGAACTGAAATCCACCGTGCGCAGGCCCCACGGTGGGGCGAACTGTCGTGGAATTGTCACGGCAGATGTCCTAGTGAAAGGACTTAGTCATGGAGCCATCGCAACTAGGAAGCTTAAATGGGTTAAAACGGGACAAAGGACACTAGGATTTATACTGGTTCGGCCCCTTGCGGTGAAGGTAAAGGCCTAATCCAGTTTGAGGTGGTATTGCTTATGTTTCGATTACTAGGGAGCGAATCCGCTTGACCTAGCTCTCGATCTGATCTTACTTGCCCTGAACCGCCGCCAGGTCGTCCCTTTATATACAAAGGTCGACGCCCAGCGACTCATAGAGTCCCGGCCGGCACATAAACAGTGTCCGACTCGGTCTCTAACTATTCCTTCCTTACAATACAAGTTATGTACATATGGTGGTTTATCTCTACGGGCCTTGAGTCGCCTTTGGGATTTGGGCCCTTAACTGAACCGCCATCTTCCAAAGCTTTCCTGGGCTTCATGAATCGCCATAGGTATAACCCGGCCCCTCCTGGGTGGGTCATACCTAATAGTTATATCCCCAACAGGCTATGTGTTCATCTCTCTCTCTCTCTCTCTCTCTCTCTCTCTCTCTCTCTATCTCGTGTTCTTGATTTGGTACGATCTTGATGTACCACGAGCTTTGTTTATAGAGTTGGATCATATGGTGTTTCTCCCTCTCTATCTCGTTGTGATGAATTGAGTTTTTTTACCTTTGAGGTTTCTCTATTATCTTATTGAATACTTTCATGGATTTGAGAACACTTGATGTACGTCTTGCATATGAATACCCGTGGTGACAATGGGGTATTATATTGATTCACTTGATGTATGTTTTGGCACTCAACTCGCGGATTCCTGAGGTGACATTGGGGTAATCTATGCATAGGGGTTGATGCACATTTTGGTCCGACTTTCTGCAGTAGAAATATTTGGGAACTTTTTGATGTTCTTTGTGTTGGATTGAATATTATGAATCTGAAGTTGTTTGATTTATACCGTATAATCAACTCACGGATAATTGTGGTGACATTGGAGTATCTAGGTGACATTAGAGTTGGTTGATGTGTATCATATGGTGTTATTTTAGTACGAACTCTAAGGTTGTTTGTGACACTCATAGGGATGGCTCAATATATTGATCGGAAAAGATAACTTTAAGGTGGTTTCGTACCCTACAACAATTTCTTCTTATGTTCTCCGCTAGATAAGAACTTTGGAGTGACTCTTTGTCGCACGTTGAGGGATTGCTATATGATCCAATTATGTTAGCACTGCTGAGAGATTGCACTAGTGAAAGTATGAACCCTAGGCCTTGTTTCCAAGCTTTGCAATACCGTTTGTGCTCTGTTTTATCACTTGCTACCTTGCTGTTTTTATATATTTAGATTACAAAAACCTATATCTACTATCCATACTACACTTGTATCACCATCTCTTCGCCGATGCACCTATACAATTTTCCATTGTATTGGGTGTGTTGGGGACACAAGAGATTTCTTGTATTTGATTGCAGGGTTGTTTGAAAGAGACCATCTTCATCCTACGCGTCCCACGGATTGATAAATCTTAGGTCATCCACTTGAGGGAAAATTGCTACTATCCTATAAAACTCTGCGCTTGGAGGCCCAACACGAGTGTACAAGAATAAATTGTATAGTAGACATCACCCATCCAGATCCAAGCAGAAGAAGAGGCCCAACAAGTTGTTCGATCCATCCACATGGGAGTTGTAGTATTTATGTGGGCTCGGTCAGCGAGAATGGCATGGCGATGTAATTGGATGATTTCTTTCCCCTTTCCCACTCTTCCCCCTCATCTTTGTCGAACTGCTCCTCCTGCCCCTCCCGATTCCTCTGGCCCCCTCTCAAAGCTTGTACCGTGTTCGTCAAGCTATAGATCGAGCAGGGTTGCGTAACACGTTCATTCTACAAATGGAATATCAACGTGTGCCCTTATTATTACTTTTGAACTTGTGGCACACTTTATTAAAACTTAACTGAACATCTTTAACTAGTTCGGCTAAGAGAAAGCCAAGAGGTTCATCACCCCAAGAAATAACAACTTTTTTGGATAAAGGACATGTTATTGAATTGATTTATCAAGGTGATACAACCGCATCCAAAGAATGTCCGGCCTCTGCACAACAGGATGCACACAGCCCACAAGTCCAAACGACGAAAAAATAAACATTGTTTTGCAGCAAAAATAAATCAATCCAGCCTAGGGTGTGGCAGATCCTATCTGGAGAATACACCGCCATCCATGGAGAGAGAAAACCTCCCTGGTCGTGTGCTCCAGCCGTGTAGACGCCATCATAAAATGGTCTCTGTCCTCTGGCCTCTACAGGATAGACCAAGTACGCAGACATCGTGTACATGCATGAATAACCTGCACAGGAGAAGACACACATTTTTTAATTAAAAACCACATCATTCCTGGTAAGCCACATTGCCCTGCATAAGACAACCACCCCCATAAGAATATGGGCAGAAAATTGTTTAACAGTACCCCGCAACCAATTGCCGAACATGTGACGTGCACTACGTGGGGGTATAGATTTGAAACTATTTGAACTATGGCCATATAGCACGAGCGAATTTACACTCAAAAAACAAGTGTTTAATAGACTCGTCATGTTGGCAAAAGACACATGTCTTACTACCTTGCCAGTTCCGTTGTGCCAGGTTATCTCTAGTTAAAATGACTCCTCTGCTTAAAACTAGAGGAATATCTTCACTGCTAGAGGTATTTTTAGCTTCCACAATTTTTTGTTATTAATGGGAACATCACTATGAGCCATTGCATCGTACAAGGACTTGACTGAGAAACTGCCGTTCTGATGTAGCTTCCATCGAAACTTGTCCGGCTTGCTTATCAGGAATGTCCTCTAGACGAGAGAGTAATTCATTCCATGCTGTCAGGCGAGGGCCAAAGAGATCCCTACGAAAAGGTTTTCTTATCCCAAAACTTGTTTGATCATGACAAATTTATGTCAGAAAATCCTATACAAAGCAGAGTACTGCACCATAAGTGGGGTGTCGCCTAGCCAGACATCTTTTCAGAATCGAACCTGAGAACCATCCCTAACTGAGAATCAAAGGACCTTCTTGCTAAAGAGTGTTCCATCATGGTGCCTCTCTTGGGCAGTGAACAAAAGAGACTGGTCCAGTCCTCTACGCTATAACGTGTGCCCTGATTTATTCTAAATCTTCTCCCACTTCCGTAAAGTTCATGGACGGAACAATCCAAATGTTCCTATCGCTTCCACCATTATTCAGAAAAAAGATCTGTTCCATACTCTGCATCGACATTAGCAACAAAATAATGGAAGAGATGAGACGAGGATGCTGGATAGATATCGGCGTAATTTGTTTTACGTATCTTACGGGTCTGCCAACGTGGAAAATTTTGTTTAAAAAAAACAAAAATGCTAAACACACGGAATATTTACAGGCTTCTACCGGGTGCTCCCATCTAACTAAACCAACCCCTCTATTTTCAGGTGGGTGGGGCCAAATCTCCCCCCTTAATGGACAGAACAATCCAAATGTTCCTGCCCCTGCCAACTCATAGTCACTCTGTAAAAGGCCTGTATTAAGCCCGTGAATGTAGCATCTATCTATTATATTATTATTGGCTCAAAAAATCTATTACATTATTAGAACGCTAGAAAATGAAGGATTTAGTTTTAACACTAGAAAAAGGGCGCACAGGAAATCTTGTGATCTCCCTTCCTTTATATAAGGTGTATTTGTTTGTTGATAAAATTTCAAAATGTAATGTGCATTTCTCGTAATTTCCTTGTTAGCCCTTCAGAAAAAAGTAAAGTACCTCTCCTGATTGTCTGTATCTCTCCTTGTAGCAAACGAAGGAAACTATCTCTTACTTTCCTGGAGTAACCGATTACTTGCCACTAACCAACAAATTTGCCAAGGGTAATTCCGTCCTAACATATGTATAATTATGTGCCTTGGTCACCGTGCCAAAAATAATACACATTAGATAAAGGAAAGGGGGGAGTATTTGAAAGACGTATGCATGTGTCCGTGTGTACCACACGTTTTGAACCGGCCTTTTTTTTCTTTGGACAGGAACGGTGATGATTTGGAGTCCAAGTCCTATACGACTACGTACATATTTAAGAGAAAAATCTATGACCTGTTATGTATTCCATAGGTTCCCACTTTCCGGTCACCGGCCTACAACAGAGACGAGTAAAAGAGTCCAATTCCAATACAACGCCTGTGCTAAATAGATGAGAGAGATAATTCTTAAATTCTAAAACATGCTCTCTTGCATGCAGTATTGTATGGTACAGAACAATCTCTTTTTGAAACATCTATGGTAGTACAAAACAAAGTATTTTTTGACATATCTATACATATAGCTTTAAGCAATGGAGCGTATGATTTGCTGGCCAAAAGCAAATGGTAAAGGACAAAAAAATATTTTTATTATTGAAGGGGATTAAAAGCTCAAACTGAATAGTAATTGGAGGAAAACTCGCCACTACGGTGGCAAATTAGAACAATATGTATTATGAGACGAATTATATAACTGAAATAACATATATCGCATTGCAATTTCAGCTGTATAAATATGAGTAGAATGCTTAAACGTACTCAACTAAAAAAGAAGTGGACCATCGGAGTTCTGCCAATAGGAAAAAAATGTAGAACAAACGAGAGAGTGATAGCGAATATTTTACCCAAAAAGAAAGGACTTTTTGAGGTCAATATGTAACGAATCACCCGCAAAAAGAATGTAATGAATCATTTCATGAAGCTCTGACATGTGCCAATTAGAGAATACTTTTTCAAATTTCTACACCATTTGTAGATTACATAGGTTTATACTGGAAAGCAGCATAAACAATTACATTAACAAGAGAATATGTGCAACCATATGTATGGACCACCGAATGTATGACTTTTGACAAATAAAGAAACACAAGTGCAATACGGACAGTGATGAGGCAAAAGATGGAACTTATAACAAGGTTTGGTAATAAATGACGGTGGCAAATATAAATGTTGACAAATGAGTAAAGTTAACAAGTAAAAGCTCAACGATAGTCTTCTCTTCTATTGTGTGTGTGCACTTCATGTGGGTAGCCAGGTTGGCCTGTGTGGACTGGTTTGTGGACGATTGTGACAGTTTTTGCCCAGTTTTCCGTTAATTAGCCAGGCATTTCTCTTCTACTCCCTCTGGAAAGAAATATGGGAGTGTTTAGATCACTAATATGATTTATATGAATACAAATGTAGCAATGGATGAAGTGAAAAGATAGAGAGAACACACTACAATATAGGAATAAAAAAGTCTAGCCACGCAAATGCGCGGGTTGCCCCGCTAGTTGCTGGAAAAAGAAAGAGCAGGGGCCCCACCCGGTGAAATTAAGGGTGGAGATTAATTAGAAATGAAAAGTTTTGTAAGCTTTATTGTGACGTACTACCTCCGTCTTGGTTTATTGGACTCCTTTGTATTCCATGCCAAAATTTGACCATAAATTTAACTAACAAAATGTTCACGCATGTTACAAAAAATTATATGATTTTAAACTATGTTTAAATATGAATTCAATGATATAATTTAGATTTTGTTAGTTAATTGTTTGGTCAAAATTTGACACAGATTATTAAGGAGACCAATAAACCATGACAGAGGTAGTACACAGGTGTAACATTTGATGCGGTGTGACACACGTGTACCACGTTTCCGGCACGACCTGCCGCTTCGCGCCTTCTCAGACAAACATACCGGCGCCTTCTCAGACAGACCCATCAGCTGGCTGGCTAGCGATCTGACGGAGCAAGTTGCATGGCTGCTGCATGAATGAAAAGCAAAGCAAAAGGCGTATCTTTTCCTCTGGTGTCCCGATGTACCACACCGACCGACCGACCGATCACCCGGCGGTGCCGTCGCAGCCGTCCAGCTACACATCGCGTGTGTCTTACGTCCATTGTCGATGGCCGCCTCGGCCACGAGATTAGCCAGCATGCGTCGCTGTCCTTTTATTTTCATTTCCCCCATCGACGTCGACGTCGATCCCGTGGCCCCGCCGTGGTCGGTCGCTGTGACATTCCAAACTGACCGGCGTTTTCTTGCAATTAATTACTCTCGCTCCCGTCGGTCCCTTTCGTACGTACGTGCATCGGCGCAGAAGAAATTGGCAAGTAGTAGGTGCGATTGATTAATGTTGGAGTACTACTGAGTGGGAATGACGGAGGATGACCGGTGGAGATCTCTGGCACACCATCGTCGCGCCGTCGTCACATCAGTCTCCACGAGACGCCATGCATGATGCGTGGTGTAGCGTCATGAGATCGTGTTCCGTGACGTGCACACGTCGATCGGTCGGATTTATTATATGAGGTCATAGCACCTCACGTACCCTAACTTGTATAGAATGTGATGATTCAGTCCCAAACTTGCAAAACTTGACTCCACCATACTCCAACTTGCACCTTATGTGACGATTTAGTCCCAGGCCAATCACAGCTCGACAATTGGCAGCCAGGTGGCTGGACCGATCAGCGCACGCACTTTTGCAGAAACCCCCCTGTGGTTTTCCCTATACCCCAACTTTCAACAGCTGTAAATGGCAACAATGGTTAGCAACTGATAGAATGGAATCACGATGCAAGACTGGGAATATACCATTTCACACAATAGCATTTACCTGGTTAGTGCTCATGAGATACAAGTGAAACACTGAGAGGCCACCAACAAACCAAACCGCGATAAATGTGTAGACAACCAGAGCGATAGAAGCAGGGGTCTTTTTTTCTCTCTCGATGTGTACGTACGCACGTAGTACGCACCATATCGATCTGGTCCCTCCCGGGCGGTGCGGTGCGCGTGAACTCCGGCTCAGCGGCTCGACCGCTCGGTCGTACGTGTGACGCAAAGGAACAAACTGGGTACACATGCAAAGCGAGCCCACGACGGCACGACGCGCAGAGGAACAGCGCACCCATGTCAGAGAGGCCATCTCTCTACGTACGTACGCACCGGCGCTGCATGGGCTAGCTGGATCCTTCCACGCATCATGCATGTCTGCTCTGCTCTCCCCTGCCTGTACGCGACGCAGGCACGACGACAACGCGAATACACAGACACACATACATCGATACACGCGCATGATGAGATGAACAGCTTCTCCTTTCGTCCGGCAAACCAGGAGCACACGCATGTGTATGCATGGATGGATGGATGCACGCATGGCCACCACGCACAACGGCCAAACTCTCTTGTGATGCTGGCAGTGGTCACCCACCCTGGCTCGGATTTGGAGTGTACATACATATACCAATATGTGGGTACGTACATGACAGTGACGGTGTTTGTTTGGCGTATCTACGTACGTGCTGAGTGTAGTGGTGTGGCGACCAATCACACCCCATACGTTTTGTAAGTACGCATGTACCCGGCCGATCGATCGAGCCGTCCCTTTCGATGGGCGTGTGGCCAAAGAGTGATTGCTACACTTATGTAAATAAGTGTACGTAATTTACATAGATGCTTAGGTGGGCTTTTATGGTTGGGTGGAACTCAGGAGACGGGCCCATCTGGTTGAAATCAGGGGGTGAAGAGATTAAAAGGGAATGTTTGGTAATTGCTTCGTGAAGTGATTAACAGAGAAGGTTAACAAGGATGCGAAGAAGAAAGAACAAAATTGAACAATTAACACGTGAGGATGGGTCTCTCTGCAGCAGTGAGAGTGAAGTGGGGAATATGACCACAGATTTTTATTGAAAACTATACAAGTCTCAACGCACAGTTGGGATGGAGGAAGTGCTCTCACACACACCTTGCAAGGTTAACGATGATATGAATGCGATGCTTGTTGCACCTTACACATCTGCAGACATAAAAGAAGCACTTTTTCAGATGTTTCCAACGAAGGCACCGGGGCCAGACGGTTTCTCGGCCCAATTTTTTTTTGAAAAATTGGGGTGTTTGTGGTGATGAGGTGACCAAGGTGGCATTACGTGTTTTCTCAATGGCGAAGAGTCTCCGAGGTTATTAACAGGACATTCATTGTTTTGATCCCCAAGGTATCCAACCCAACCTCTCTCACTCAATTCCGACCTATAAGCTTACGAAATGTAATCTATAAGATTATTTCTAAAGTTTATGCCAATCGGTTGAAGAGGATTTTACCGGAGATAATATCACCAGAGCAGTCCGCGTTCGTTCCTGGGAGACTTATTACTGATAATATTATAGCAGCTTATGAGTGCTTACATTTCTTGAAGAGGAGAAGGAGTAAACAAAATGCCTTTTGTGCTATGAAAGTTGACATGATGAAAGCATATGACCGCGTAGAATGGAGTTATTTGAAGGCAGTTATATTGAAGCTTGGCTTTAGCTCTAGCTGGGTGGCAAAAAGCATGCAATGTATCTCCACGGTTACTTTTAATGTCCTCTTAAACGGCTCAAAATTGGAAGAGTTCTGTCCGTTAGGGTGATCCCATATCACCTTATCTCTTTTTACTGGCGGCTGAGGGCCTCTCTTATTTATTACGGGCTAAGAGC
>NC_057802.1:578483533-578502215 GCF_018294505.1 Triticum aestivum
TCATTTGTTATTTGCGGTTGACTGTTTGTTGATGTTTAAGGCCAATGATACAGGTGCAGGCTTGATCAAAGATATTATCCAACAATATTGTGATGCATTGGGGCAGCGGGTCAACCTTGCAAAATCAAGTATTTTTTCAGCAAGGGATGCCCAAATGATCAAAGAGATCTCAGCAAGGGGATCCTTGATGTCCCTAATTAGTCATTATCAGAGAGGTATTTGGGTCTACCTTCAGATGTTGGCAAATCAAAAAATTGCACATTCAAGTATATAAAAGATAGACTTTGGGCAAAGGTGAAGTGATGGATTGAAAAGTCCATGGCGGGGAGTGGGAAGGAGACTTTAATTAAGTCTGTCGCTCAAGCAGTGCCAATTTTTTCAATGTCATGTTTTCTACCACCTAGGGATTTGTGCCAGCAAATTGACACGATGTTAAGGAAGTTTTTCTAGGGGAGTAAGAACGGAGAAAGGAAAGTCGCATGGGTCTCATGGGACAAGCTTACCATGCCAAAATACCAAGGGGGTTTAGGCTTTCGAGATATGAAGCTCTTCAACCTTGCAATGCTCGCCAAGCAAGGTTGGAGGCTACTTCATGACCCTAGTGCACTAAGCGCTAGAATTTTAAAGGTTGTTTATTATTCACAAGGAGATGTGCTTGCATCTGATTTGGGTTCTCATCCATCTCAGGTGTGGCGTGCGATTCATGTTGGGCTGCAGGTCTTAAAGCAAGGCCTAATTAGGCGTGTTGGAGATGGCCAGTCCATTAAGATCTGGGAGGATAATTGGATTCCAAGGGACAACATGTTGAGAACTCTGCATCCTAAAACAATTGATCCTCCAATCATGGTATGTGACCAAGTGTTGGAACAAACAACAAGTCCAGGAACATTTGCAGCCGATTGATGCTTTGGTTGTGCTGAAAATTCCTTTGAGTTTGCGAAATTCAGAAGATAGCCAGTCATGGCATTATGAGCGGACTCGTATCTTCACCGTCCGCTCGACATATCGTCTCCTAGTGGACACAAAGAGGAGGCGGGAAAACTGGCTGGCAGGGCGAGCGGAAATGTCTAACACTGTGGTAGCTCAAGGTGAGTGGAAGAAGTTATGGAAAGATCGAGTTCCAGGTCTGATTAAGCTCTTGGCGTGGCGTTTGGCTTGCAACTCAGTCCCAACTGAATCTGTATGTCACCATAGGAACATGGCCGATGTTGATGTGTGTCCAATTTGTAACAGTACGGTTGATGACTGGAGCCATGCACTGATAAATTGCAACATGGTGAAATGTGTCTGGTCACTCTTGGAGGAGGATCTGGTCGAGCACGTCATCGCATGTAACATCCCTGATGCAAAACTTTGGTTGTTGGAGATGGTGGACTCAACTAAGGAGGAAGAGTTTCTGAAAATTCTGGTGACATTGTGGGCCACTTGGTGGGTTCGGCGGAAAGCTATTCACGAACAAGAATACCAATCTCCGCTTTCCACCTATTGTTTTACTGAGAAATATTTGAATGATCTGGCTTTGATCTCGGCCAAGGAAGAGAAGCCACCTGCTGTTGTTCCAGCTAGAATGGACCTGGGTAGTAGGAGGACTTGGGCACCCCCTGTACGGGGATGTGCTAAATTGATGGTGGACGCAGCAATTTCAAAAAATCATGAAAAGGGAGCCTATGCAGTTGTTTGCAGGGACGAGAAAGGTGTTTACCAAGGCGCATCAGCGGTCGTCGTAGAGGACCAGGTAACAGCGGAGATCCTTGAAGCTTTAGCTCTCGCTTCAGATCTTAATCGGACGAAGGTTTAGGTGGTAACCGACTGTGTGGCCACGGTGCACCATCTGAGGAGACTATATTTGGGTGAAAGCTCTAGATTATTGATGATATCAAAGTAAAGATGAAAGATTTCAAAATCTGTCTCTTCGATTATGAGAAATGAGAGAAGAACTGGGAGTCTCATAGTTTGGCTAGAGCATCTGTTACTCTTAATCTCGAGCGCCACTTGTGGCTTATGAGCCCTCCAGATTTTGTTTGTATTGAACCTTTGATAGAGCTTGAATAAAGATGGGTATCACCCCCCTCAAAAAAAGGTAATTGCTTTGTAAGGGTTTCGTATGTGTAGCATTACTGGTGGCCAAAACCGGATACCGAGGAGGGATCACTTCTTTCACTTCTATACTTCGAGCCAACGCTGACCGGCAAAAGGGACACCGTAAATGATTGTTTTTCTGTCCTGATATGGTCCATGAACATGATGCGGGAGAGAGTCATTCAACGCTATTCACAAATTAATCCGGTTGGGAGGGGAGAGTAGAGAGGAATTTTTTTTTGAATGTTGGCAGGAGAGCTACCAAATTCATTGATCAGAAGAAGGCATTACAAGAACACCTCCAAAGGAGGAATGCGTCGCATAAAGGCGAGTGCCAAAAAAAGAAAGAAAATAGACTACTCAGTTTATTGTGGAAAATCGGGCAAAAACCATGGCAGCGCCTAGCCAGACTAGACTTAAAGCACCACAATACATACAAGGCACCGGAAAGCGAAAACCCCACAACACACCCGGTCGGACACTCGAGCGCCTTCGCTGCTACGAGAGTGCACACCGACAACCGCCATATTATACCGGGCTGCCACGAGCATATTCGCAAACCTCGAGGACACCAGAGAGGAATGATAGGCCCGAAAGAGCGAAACCTATGCCGCTTCGATCCCACGAGCCTAGCTGACATAGCTCGCCGACGCTACTTGCATGTGAAGGGTGCTCCTCCTGCTCTCATCGTCGACCAAACAACCTGTTGGGGAACGTAGCATGCAATTTCAAAAAAAATCCTACGCTCACGCAAGATCTATCTAGGAGATGCATAACAACGTGAAGGGGAGAGTCTGTCCACATACCCTCGTAGACCGAAAGCGGAAGCGTTTGTTAACGCGCTTGATGTAGTTGAACTTCTTCACGTTCCGACCAATCAAGCACCGAACGTATGGCACCTCCGAGTTCTGCACACGTTCAGCTCAATGACGTCCCTCGAACTCTTGGTGACGGTGATGCTGAAGTTATCCGCGCAGGGCTTCGCCTAAGCACTACGTGAATATGACCGGAGGCGTAAACTGTGGAGGGGGGCGCCGCACACGGCTTAGAACAATTGATGTGTGTTAGAGGAGCCCCCACCCCCGTATATAAAGGAGGGAGAGGGGAGGAGGCCGGCCCTAGGCGTGCCCCAAGTAGGAGGAGTCCTACTTGGGCTCCTAGTAGGATTCGCCGCCCTTCCTTTTACCAGAGGGGGAAAGGGGGAAGGAGAGGGAGGAGGAGAAGGAAAGGGGGGCGCCGCCACCTCCCCTTGTCCAATTCGGACTCCGACCTTGTGGGGGGCGTGCCACCCCTTTGTGGGCTGGTGTGCCTCCCTCCTACGGCCCATATGGCCCATAACTTCCCCGGGGGGTTCCGGTAACCCCCTCGGTACTTCGATATGTACCCGATACACTCCGGAACACTTCTGGTGTCCGAATACTATCATCCAATATATCGATATTTACCTCTCGACCATTTCAACACTCCTCGTCATGTCCGTGATCTCATCTGGGACTCCGAACAACATTCGGTCACCAAATCACATAACTGATATAATACAAATCGTCATCAACCGTTAAGCGTGCGGGCCCTACGGGTTCGAGAACTATGTAGACATGACCGAGACACCTCTCTGGTCAATAACCAATAGCAGAACCTAGATGCTCATATTGGCTCCCACATATTCCATGAAGATCTTTATCGGTCGAACCGTTATGACAACATACGTTATTCCCTTTGTCATCGGTATGTTACATGCCCGAGACTCGATCATCGGTATCTTCATACCTAGTTCAATCTCGTTACCGGAAAGTCTCTTTACTCTTTCCGTAATGCACCCGCAACTAACTCATTAGTCATATTGCTTGCAAGGCTTATAATGATGTGCATTACCGAGAGGGCCCAGAGATACCTCTCCGATACTCGGAGTGACAAATCCTAATCTCAATCTATGCCAACCCAAAAAAACACTTTCGGAGATACCTGTAGAGCATCTTTATAATCACCCAGTTACGTTGTGACGTTAGATAGTACACAAGGTATTCCTCCGGTATTCGGGAGTTGCATAATCTCATAGTCAAAGGAATATGTATAAGTCATGAAGAAAGCAATAGCAATAAAACTTAACGATCATTATGCTAAGCTAACGGATGGGTCCTTTCCATCACACCATTCTCCTAATGATGTGATCCCGTTCATCAAATGACAACACATGTCTATGGTTAGGAAACTTAACCATCTTTGATTAACGAGCTAGTCTAGTAGAGGCTTACTAGGGACACTGTGTTTTGTCTATGTATCTACACATGTATCAAGTTTCCGGTTAATACAATTCTAGCATGAATAATAGATATTTATCATGACATAAGGAAATATAAATAACAACTTTATTATTGCCTCTAGGGCATATTTCCTTCACAACCAGCTCCAAACGGAAGCACCACCAACGACTCCACGCTCACCAAAACGCTGCCGCTCCAGAACCACCGCACCACCACCAAACTAGTGCTCCATCACCAAATTTGGCTCCAAATCCAACAAAGTAATGACACCACAGGTGCCACCATTGCATGCGGTTTTCACCGGGAGGCAAGAACATGGAGACAGGAGAGGTGTCGGATCCCCTCGATGGCGCCTTCAAAAGGAAAATCACACTCGAGAGCGTCATTCGCCATCCGCCAAGCCCAAAGTCGATCTTGACTTTCGTCGGGGAACCGAGCACCTATGCCGGGGACTACGTCTCCAACACACTACCACCAAACCGGAGCAGCCGACGCCACTTGCTGCACCACACAGAACTAGCCGGAGCACCACCGGTGGTGCAGTCCCGGAGCAACCCTAAGGCCCTGCAAAGAGTACGCCACCGCAGACCACAATCCCATCCTGGAGCCACCTCACAACCGCTAGCAACCAGGTGCCGGTCGAGCCGCCTCCAGACCCCCAGTCACCAGGGCGCTAGATCTGGCCTGCAAGGGCCCACTAGATTTGGCCGCACCAAGCCAAGGGCCACCCGCCGGGGGGTGGGGGAGCTCACGTCCTCCCGCAGCGTCCCACGAGGGTGGCGCATGCAGCTGCGCCACCCAGGCCTCGCATGCCGCCCGGGCCGCGCCCAGCCACTCCACCATGCAGCCGAGAGCACGCGCGCATGAGCTGCTGATTTCCCACAAGTATAGGGGATCAATCGTAGTCCTTTCAATAAGTAGAGTGTCAAACCCAATGAGGAGCAGAACGAAATGACAAGTGGTTTTGAGCAAGGTATTTTCTGTAGGCACTGAAATTATCGGTAACGAGTAGTTTGATAGCAAGATAATTTGTAACAAGTGACAAGTAGCAAGAATAACAATAAGTGCAGCAAGGTGTCGGTGTCAAAACCGGCAGATCTCGGGTAGGGGGGCCCAAGTTGTGCGTCTAGGGATCAATGGTAACAGGGGACCAAGGGACACAATGTTTACCCACGTTCGGGCCCTCTTAAAGGAGGTAAAACCCTACTCCTGCTTGATTATATTCGAAGAGTATAGAGATTACAAGAGTTGATCTACCTCGAGATCGTGGTGGCTAAACCCTAGATGTCTAGCCTATAAATATTCTGATGACGGTAATGAGGATAGCCTCTACGGGCTAACCCCTCCAGTTTATATACACCGGAGGGGGCTAGGGTTTGTACAAGGTCGGTTTATCAGGGAAGGAAACAATACACCCGGACTCTAATCTTGCCATTAACGTATGGAGAAGTCCCACCCGGACACGTTAGACGGTCTTCAGCTTGATCTTGTATGGCCCATCCAACCCGGCCCATACTCCTGGGCCGGACACCTGAGGACCCCTGAATCCAGGACTCCCACAGTAGCCCCCGAACTTGCCTTCATTGACGATCTAGTATGCGGATATGAGTCTTCGGCTTTGTAAGGCGGGTTCTCCACCATACTCCGGATTGACGATAGTCCGACCTCGGCTTCTGTGTCCAGTCTTTATGATTCCTTCCTACCGTCGCCTCGATTTTTGAGCGAATGCGAACGGTCCATTATTTTTTACTTTTTAACCCCCTTAATAGGAACGGGCGGCGTTTATATAATGAGGTCAGATCCCCGAACGCCATCTCACATCGCCCAAAGAGCAACAGAGCAAACCACGGAAAACTCAAACCATGGCTAGCGCCCCTGGCTCCTCCTCGCGTCCTCATGGCCCTCAAGAGGGGGATTGGCAAAGTTGTTCTGTATCCCATCTTCAGCTCAATCGTCTCCAGACGGAAGGATATCTTCCCCCCGCAGATCTAGTCTCTGTATGGGCGGATTAGCTTCTATGGGTGATGGTGTATTGGCAGAGAACTTCCCCAACCCCAGCCAAGGGGAGAGGGTGTGCTTCATCTCGTTCCTCCTGAGGGGCGTAGCATTCCCGATCCACCCCTTCCTTAGGGGTCTATTGGAATATTACGGGATCCAGCTGCACAACCTCACGCCAGGTTCCATTCTGCATATTTCTTGTTTTGTCGCCCTTTGTGAATTATTTTTAGGCTGCGAGGCTCATTTTGAACTATGGGAAAAGTTCTTTTGCCTCATCCCCTGCCACCAAGGCAGAGGGTCTATATTTGAAGTGGGCAGCGCCGAAGTATGGCGTATTGCGGGTTCGGTTACCCAGTTGGGACTTCGAAGAGGGGGTCTGAAGAATGGCCTTCGGAATGGTTTTACATTGATGATGTTCCTCTCCCGGATCCTATCCGGCGTGGACTTCCCGAATTCTCTAGCGCTCCTTTGAAGAAGCTATTCAACTGGCGCCCCAAGTCCTCCGTACAAGAAGACAGTGCGGAGGTGATGAGGTTGGTTAGCAAGGTGAGATTGCTGACCCATTCCGGACTCTCCATCATTGAAGTCATGGCCGTAGCAATAAAGCGATGCATCCAGCCTCTTCAATCCAGAGTAACTCCTTTATGGAACTACAATGGGGAGGATGACGCGTCGCGCTAAAGGCGAGAGGGTCCGGATAACCAAGCCGCATTGGCTGCCATGCTGGTAGACCTTTATAAGGGGGAAGAAGAGGACTTCGCTTGCTTAAATTGTCGGGAAGGTTTCTTCATGTACAACCCCATTGAATGGGTAAGTTTAGTCATTCATTACTTTCTTCATTGTTGGGATGCATTATCCGAATACTCTGATTGGTTCAAAACAGTCATGGACGAAGGTAGTCGAGGACATCCATTGCCCCCCTCCTCAACCAGAGGACTATGCTCGCCATGAAGACCCCAGATTCCATGAGGATCCGTATATATTTATGGAATTTGAAGACGAAGTTTATTATCAAGCGAGCCTTGACGGCTCGGAGGTAGCCATTATGGCTGATTACCCCGATCTCTATCCCTTCATTAAGGTAAGTGTTCGGAAATCATTTAAGAAAGGCAAACACTTCTGCTTACAACTTACCCTCCGCACTGGACCGTGCTACACAAGATCGGCGCTCAGCGAGCCGTACCCAAGGACGGGCAGCCAAAAGGAAAACGGCTCCTTCATGGGGTGAGCGCGCAAAACGAAAGGGGACCGAGAGCGCTGCTGAGCCTGCTCCATCACCAAAGAGGTATATTCGTTACTTCATGTCTGTGCATAAAGCCGAATCGTCATTTTCCTTCTTCTATCATCTCAGGAGAGGTATACAGCGAACCGTACCAAAGATTCCAGCAAGCCGAGCCGCGGCCCATGCGATGCCGAACTCGTCAACTAGGACGAGGGCGCATATAGGGGTGGCACCGTCTCATCCACCTCATGAAGATCCGAATGAGGTGTCCGCCACTAACTCCGAGGTGGAGAGCGCGATGAATCACCGTCGCCTAAAAGAGGCCCTGCGCGCCCTGGCCTTTCCGGAGAAAGAGTTTCCCACCCTCGGCACCGTGGAAGTGTATAGCCGGGCTGCCCGGGACGGACTTACTGGAGTTGCTCGCTTGTTCTCAAAGGATATACAGGTGAGAATTTATGAAATTATCAATATATAGATACCAGTAGCCCCCGAGACTTAAAGCGGTAGGAAACAACCGATTTGAGGATCGTTAATGACCGCAGGTCCTTAAGGAGAAGAACAACGCATTGTCCCAGGAGCTCGAGGCAAGCCGGACACAGCTAAATTCCGCTGTCACAGAGCTTGAAGAAATGAAGAGTGCCCCGATGACCGGGGGAAAAGATAAAAAAACAGGAAGAAGAACAGAAGAAGCAGGCCGAAGAGATAAAGAGCTTAAAGGCTCAACTCTTGGATGCGCAACAGGAGAACCAAAAGCTGAAGGGCGGCATATTCGGTATGACTCTTGAACCGGCTAAAGTACTGATATAATCATATAAGAAGGAATGTTATAATTCGGTTCACACAGGTCTGTTAACCGGCCGTCGGGGAGAGGAAGTGTCCGGGCTTCAAAGCGACATTCTAAAAGAACTGTCAAAGCTGGACGAGCACGCCCGGAAAGCCATGAAGAATATGGCCAATGTGAGGGAGTCCTGGACTAAGGGGTCCTCGGACGTCCGACCTATTGATGTGGGCCGGACTGTTGGGCTGTGAAGATACAAGACTAAAGACTCTCACCCGTGTCCGGATGGGACTCTCCTTGGCGTGGACGGCAAGCTTGGCGTTTGGATATGAAGATTCCTTTCTCTGTAACCAACTTTGTACAACCCTAGCCCCCTCCGGTGTCTATATAAACCGGAGGGCTTAGTCCGTAGAGGCACAATCGTAATCATACAGGCTGGACTTCTAGGGTTTAGCCATTACGATCTCGTGGTAGATCAACTCTTGTAATACTCATACTCATTAAGATCAATCAAGAAGGAAGTAGGGTATTACCTCCATAGAGAGGGCCCAAACCAGGGTAAACATCGTGTCCCCCGCCTCCTGTTACCATCAACCTTAGACACACAGTTCGGGACCCCCTACCCAAGATCCATCGGTTTTGACACTCACATTGGTGCTTTCATTGAGAGTTCCACTGTGACGTCCAAAAAAGGATTGATGGCTCGCCTTGTTATCAGGGACGGTATCACCTCTGGAGGAGCGCTGGCCCCAGGCCAAACCCTTCGTCTGGGTGGCTTTACCATGGCCGCCCCTCCGGCCATTAAGCCGGCGATGACCTCTCAGGTCATCGAAAATCGCCTTCGTGTTGACTCCAAATACTCCAAACAGATGGATCCAATGGAGTTGTCGTCTTTAAACGAACTCCTGGATCGCATCGCCGCCTTGGGGGTTGCTACAGACTACGATCGGATTGGGCTTAAACCCGATCAGAGAGAAATTAAATCTCCAACAATCACCCATCAGGTAGCAATTATAGAGGGGCAAGACAACGAATCTCCCTCCATATTGAGGACGAACTATGTTCAGATTTCCGAGCTTAAGGAGCCAGTCACCTATGTGCGGAACAACGTGCCCTGCCCCTCGAACCTAAAATCGAACGATGGGCCAGAAAAATCAGTTGACATCCCGGAGCCCGAACCATTAAATTCGGAAGTCTCTCAAACTTCGGATCCCAAATTGGGCCAGGGTTCGGATTTAAATCCACCCACCACCCCTAGGTACGTCGAGTCGTTAATAGATGATCTACGTCTTACATTCGACAACCTCCGTGCATATGACATCAAGCTCAATCCGGAAAAGTCTGTTTTCGGCGTTCCCGCCGAAACTGCTGGGCTTCATCGTTTCCAATAGAGGAATTGAGGCAAACCCGGCCAAAATCCGAGCTTTGTCACAATTGGCTATACCAAGAGACCTTAAACAAGTCCAAAAACTAGCCAGATGTGTGGCCGCTTTAAGCCGCTTTATCTCCCGACTAGGAGAAAAAGCACTGCCACTTTACCGCCTTCTCCGACGCACCGGTCACTTCGAGTGGACGGATGCAGCAACCGCCGGAATGGAAGAAACAAAGGCTCTTTTAGCGAGCAATCCAATCCTGGTCGCACCGAGCGCCGGCGAACCGATGTTATTATACATATCGGCAACACACCAGGTCGTGAGTGCGGTGCTCGTCGTCGAACGAGAGGAGGACGGACACAAATTCCCGCTTCAAAAGCCGGTATACTACGTATCCCCTGTCCTCACACCATGCAAATCTCGGTACCCTCATTATCAAAAAATAGCATACGCGGTCTTCATGGCATCCCGGAAGCTACGACACTATTTTCAAGAGTGCTCAATCACGGTAGCCTCATATACAAGACCGAAGACTCTCACCCGTGTCCGGATGGGACTCTCATTGCCGTGGAAGCAAGCTTGGCGTTTGGATATGAAGATTCCGTTCTCTGTAACCAACTTTGTACAACCCTAGTCCCCTCCGGTGTCTATATAAACCGGAGGGCTTAGTCCGTAGAGGCACAATCATAATCATACAGGTAGACTTCTAGGGTTTAGCCATTACGATCTCGTGGTAGATCAACTCTTGTAATACTCATACTCGTCAAGATCAATCAAGCAGGAAGTAGGGTATTACCTCCATAGAGAGGGCCCGATCCCGGGTAAACATCGTGTCCCCCGCCTCCTGTTACCATCAACTTTAGACACACAGTTCGAGACCCCCTACCCGAGATCCGCCGGTTTTGACACTGACACAATGCCTTATGGCCATCCGATGTCCCTCCAGAGAGTATGGTGAAGGAAATATGCCCTAGAGGCAATAATAAAATTGTTATTTATATTTCCTTATATCATGATAAATGTTTATTATTCATGCTAGAATTGTATTAACCGGAAACTTAATACATGTGTGAATACATAGACAAACAGAGTGTCACTAGTATGCATCTACTTTGACTAGCTCGTTAATCAAAGATGGTTAAGTTTCCTAGCCATAGACATGTGTTGTCATTTGATGAACGGGATCACATCTTTAGAGAATGATATGATTGACTTGACCCATCCGTTAGCTTAGCACTTTGATCGTTTAGTTTATTGCTATTGCTTTCTTCATAACTTATACATGTTCCTATGACTATGAGATTATGCAACTCCCGAATACCGGAGGAACACTTAGTGTGCTATCAAACGTCACAACGTAACTGGGTGATTATAAAGATGCTCTACAGGTGTCTCCGATGGTGTTTGTTGGGTTGGCAAGATCGAGATTAGGGTTTGTCACTCCGTGTTACGGAGAGGTATCTCTGGGCCCTCTCGGTAATGCACATCACTATAAGCCTTGCAAGCAATGTAACTAATGAGTTAGTTGCGGGATGATGCATTACAGAACGAGTAAAGAGACTTGCCGGTAATGAGATTGAACTAGGTATTGAGATACCGACGATCGAATCTCGGGCAAGTAACATACCGATGACAAAGGGAACAACGTATGTTGTTATGCGGTTTGACTGATAAAGATCTTCGTAGAATATGTAGGAACCAATATGAGCATCCAGGTTCCGCTATTGGTTATTGACCGGAAGTGAGTCTCAATCATGTCTACATAGTTCTTGAACCCGTAGGGTCCGCACGCTTAACGTTCAGTGACGATCGGTATTATGAGTTTATGTGTTTTGATGTACCGAAGGTTGTTCGGAGTCCCGGCTGTGATCTCGGCCATGACCGAGGAGTCTCGAAATGGTCGAGACATAAAGATTGATATATTGGACGGCTATGTTCGGACACCGGAAGTGTTCCGGGAGGTTTCGGATAAAACCGGAATGCCGGAGGGTTACCGCCGCCACCCCCCCCCCAGGAAGATATTGGGCCCTTAGTGGGCTTTATGGGAGAGAGAGGGCTGCATCCAGGAGGTGCCCCCCCCCAAGGGAGTCCGAATTGGACTAGGGGAGGGGGGCGCGGCCCCTCTTTCCCTCTCCCTCCCCCTCTCCTTCCTTCTCCTCCTAGTTGGACTAGGAAAGGAGGAATCCTACTCCTACTCCCTTGGCACACCCATGATGGCCGGTCGGCCTCCCCCCTTGCTCCTTTATATACGGGGGCAGGGGGCACCCTAGAACACACAAGTTGATTGTTTAGCCGTGTGCGGTGCCCCCTCCACCATATTCCACCTCGGTCATATCGTAGTAGTGCTTAGGGGAAGCCCTGCACCGGTAACTTCAGCATCACTGTCATCACGCTGTCGTGCTGACGAAACTCTCCCTCGGCCTCAGCTGGATCTAGAGTTCGTGGGACGTCACCGAGCTGAACGTGTGCAGACCGCAGAGGTGCCGTAATTTTGGTGCTAGAATCGGTCGCATCGTGAAGACGTACGACTACATCAACCGCATTGTCATAACGCTTCCGCTTTCGGTCTACGAGGGTACGTAGACGACACTCTCCCCTCTCGTTGCTATGCATCACATAGATAGACCTTACATGATCGTAGGTTTTTTTTTGAAATTACTGCGTTCCCCAACAGTGGCATCCGACCAGGTTTATGCGTAGATGTTATATGCACGAGTAGAACACAAAGAGTTGTGGGGGATAATATTCATACTGCTTACCAGCATGTCATACTTTGATTCGGCGGTATTGTTGGATGAAGCGGCCCAGACCGACATTACGTGTACGCTTACGCGAGACTGGTTCTACCGACGTGCTTTGCACACAGGTGGCTGGCGGGTGTCAGTTTCTCCAACTTTAGTTGAATCGAGTGTGGCTACGCCCGGTCCTTGTTGACGGTTAAAACAGCACACTTGACGAAAAATCGTTGTGGTTTTTGACGCGTAGGTAAGAACGGTTCTTGCTAAGCCCGTAGCAGCCACGCAAAACTTTAAACAACAAAGTAGAGGACGTCTAGTTTTTGCAGGGCATGTTCTGATCTGATATGGTCAAGACATGATGCTATATTTTATTGTATGAGATGATCATGTTTTGTAACAGAGTTATCGGCAACTGGCAGGAGCCATATGGTTGTCGCTTTATTGTATGCAATGCAATCACCATGTAATTGTTTTTACTTTATCACTAAGCGGTAGCGATAGTCGTAGAAGCAATAGTTGGCGAGACGACAACGATGCTTCGATGAAGATCAAGGTGTCAAGCCGGTGACGATGGTGATCATGACGGTGCTTTGGAGATGGAGATCAAAGGCACAAGATGATGATGGCCATATCATATCACTTATATTGATTGCATGTGATGTTTATCCTTTATGCATCTTATTTTGCTTAGTTCAACGCTAGCATTATAAGATGATCTCTCACTAAATTTCAAGATATAAGTGTTCTCCCTCAGGATAAGCTCTACGTTCACATACAATGGGTGCAAGCCAGTTTTGCACACGCAGAATACTCGGGTTAAACTTGACGAGCCTAGCATATGCAGATATGGCCTCGGAACACTGAGACCGAAAGGTCGAGCGTGAATCATATAGTAGATATGATCAACATAGTGATGTTCACCATTGAAAACTACTCCATCTCACGTGATGATCGGACATGGTTTAGTTGATTTGGATCACGTGATCACTTAGATGATTAGAGGATGTCTATCTAAGTGGGAGTTCTTAACTTGAGGATTATCCTCATTGCTGCACAGAAGAATTACGTCCTGGAAGCACCGCTGGGTGCCAGGCCTGATGCAGATGCTACTGACGACGTTAAGAACGTCTGGCAGACCAAAGCTGATGACTACTCGATAGCTCAGTGTGCCATGCTTTACGGCTTAGAACCGGGACTTCAACGACGTTTTGAACGTCATGGAGCATATGAGTGTTCCAGGAGTTGAAGTTAATATTTCAAGCAAATGCCCGGATTGAGAGATATGAAGTCTCCAATAAGTTCTATAGCTGCAAGATGGAGGAGAATAGTTCTGTCAGTGAACATATACTCAGAATGTCTGGGTACCACAACCACTTCACTCCACTGGGAGTTAATCTTCCTAATGATAGTGTCATTGACAAAGTTCTTCAATCATTGCCACCAAGCTACAAAAGCTTCGTGATGAACTATAATATGCAAGGGATGGACAAGACAATTCCCGAGCTCTTCGCGATGGTAAAAGCTGCGGAGGTAGAAATCAAGAAGGAGCATCAAAGTGTTGATGGTCAAGAAGACCACCAGTTTCAAGAAGAAGGGCAAAGGGAAGAAAGGGAACTTCAAGAAGAACGACAAGCAAGTTGCTGCTCAAGTGAAGAAGCCCAAGTCTGGACCTAAGCCTGCAACTGACTGCTTCTACTGCAAAGGGACTGGTCACTGGAAGTGGAACTGTAACAAGTATTTGGCAGATAAGAAGGATGGCAAAGTGAAAGGTATATTTGATATACATGTTATTGATGTGTACTTAACTAATGCTCATAGTAGCGCCTGGGTATTTGATACTGGTTTTGTAACTTGGGCTATGGATTAAGCGTAGATTGGCTAAGGACGAGGTGACGATGTGCGTGGGAAATGGTTCCAAAGTCGGTGTGATCGCGGTCGGCACGCTACCTCTACAACTACCTTCGGGATTAGTTTTAGACCTGAATAATTGTTATTGGGTGCCAGCGTTGAGCATGAACATTATTTCTGGATCTTGTTTGATGCGAGATGGTTATTCATTTAAATCAGAGAATAATGGTTGTTCTATTTATATGAGTAATATCTTTTATGGTCATGCACCCTTGATGAGTGGTCTATTTTGGTTGAATCTCGATAGTAGTAATACACATATTCATAGTATTGAAGCCAAAAGATATAAGTTGAATAATGATAGTGCAACTTATTTGTGGCACTGCCGTTTAGGTCATATTGCTGTAAAGCGCATGAAGAAACTCCATGCTAATGGGCTTTTGGAATCGCTTGATTATGAATCACTTGATACTTGCAAACCATGCCTCATAGGCAAGATGACTAAGCCTCCGTTCTCCGGAACTATGGAGCGAGCAACAGACTTGTTGGAAATAATACATACCGATGTATGCGGTCCGATGAGTGTTGATGCTCGCGACGGGTATCATTATTTTCTGACCTTCGCAGATGATTTGAGCAGATATGGGTATATCTACTTGATGAAACATAACTCTGAAACATTTGAAAAGTTCAAAGAATTTCAGAGTGAAGTGGAAAATCATCATAACAAGAAAATAAGTGTCTGCGATCGATCGTGGAGGAGAATATTTGAGTTACGAGTTTTTTCTTCATTTGAAACAATGCGGAATAGTTTCGCAACTCACGCCACCTGGAACACCACAGCGTAATGGTGTGTCCGAACGTCGAAACCGCACTTTATTAGATATGTGCGATCTATGATGTCTCTTACTGATTTAACGCTATCGTTTTGGGGTTATGCTTTAGAGACGGCTGCATTCATGTTAAATAGGGCACCATCTAAATCCGTTGAGACGACACCTTATGAACTATGGTTTGGCAAGAAACCCAAGTTGTCGTTTCTGAAAGTTTGGGGATGCGATTCTTATGTGAAAAAGCTTCAACCTGATAAGATCGAACCCAAATCGGAGAAATGTGTCTTCATAGGATACCCAAAGGAGACTGTTGGGTACACCTTCTATCACAGATCCTAAGGCAAGATATTCGTTGCTAAGAATGGATCCTTTCTAGAGAAGGAGTTTCTCTCAAAAGAAGTGAGTGGGAGGAAAGTAGAACTTGATGAGGTAATTGTACCTGCTCCCGAACTAGAAAGTAGTTCATCACAGAAATCAGTTCCAGTGATTCCTACACCAATTAGTGAGGAAGCTAATGATAGTGATCATGAAACTTCAGATCAAGTTACTGCTGAACCTCGTAGGTCTACCAGAGGAAGATCCGCACCAGAGTGGTACGGTAATCCTGTTCTAGACATTATGTTACACTACTAGGGAAAACCCTTGCAGTAGTGCGTGTTTAAAGCCTATCAGTAGCGCGGGGTGCGGCGCTACTAGTAAGGTGCTACTGCTATATCGACTTAGTAGCAGCGCTTTGTGGTATGAGCGCTACTGGTAATTAGTAGTAGTGCTTCTCCTAGAATGCGCTACTACTATTATTCCGTATTTCTTTTTTATTTCATGTTGTATGCATACACCTTTATACAAGTTTTCATACCACAGCAATTTAGAGAATGATTTTACATCATAATGAGTTATTACATCACTGGGAGAAAGAACCGTGGACTAGTTTCAAGTGGATGGACATCCACTTGAAACTAATTCGCGGTTCTTTCACCCAATGATATAATATATCATCATCGTCATCATATCATTAACAACTTATCATCATAATACATCATTGTCATATAACACCTCCTCATGATCATCGTTTTCATCAATGAGACATCACATACAAGTTGGTTACTAGACATAATCACAACTACTCATCATCATCAACTCTCATAAACATATTGTACCTCATAGGACCTACTACATTATCTTAGGACCTACTACCTTAGCACATGATCATGAGTATTAGCTGGGATCTACTACCTTCTCCTAGGTAAAATAGCATAAAACATGATAGCCCCTAACTCTCCATTATGGAGAATGGAGATTATCCTGTCTCCAATTCTTGCCTTTCGCACAATCTTGCTTCCAAGAACCTCCTTACGACTGTCCATACATTTTTTCCATTCTTTGATTACCATGTGTTCACCGGTTTTGGAAATCCGATATGGACAGGTGAGACTCGTAGGATGACCTGGCTGTATGTTCAAAACATCAAGGCGGCCATTCTTGTACATCAAATGAGGCACACAATCCATTGGGATTTTCTGTTGAAAAACATAGTAATAACTTCGTAGTTAGCAATGTAGTTCAGTTTTAGAAGTATGCAAAAGATGCACGGATGTCGTAATAGTAAAAAAATCTTACCAGGATATCTCCATGGAAGTTATCATGGTTCAACACATGCACTAGTGGCACATATTGACCATAATTTGGAGGAGTTCGATAAAAGGCATTGTAATTCTCAAGATCAGTACAATATGCGACCAGATGACTTTTCTCCTGATAAGTTAACTCAGAGCCTTCGGTGTAGTTGGTTCTGTCTACCATCTTCCGCACATTCTTTGAAGAATGAAAGTAAGCTATCAATGGAAATAAGTTGTCAACTATTTTGAAATAAACAATATAAATTACTTAATAGCTATGTTTGAGAAGCTCACATAGGGGAAGAATTGGAAGCATATTAACAAGGACCCAAATGTCCAAATTGTCTTCGGCGGTGTCAGGATCACCAAGATCCATGGTGACAAGCATACCCTCATAAAAACCATACATCTTGCAAAGTGCTTCCCAATTCTTGCAACCGAGATGGGTTACGCTCTCAGAATTGTACATATTTACTTCAAAATCCATACCATGATGGGTCCTTAGGTGAATTTTCTTTGTTTCCATACTTTCATGGTCTTCAAAACCCATCCTCTCCAAGACATAGCGTCTTGCATAGCATGGGATAAGCTAGTCGAATTGCAAAAGATGAAAAGTACACGTTGAAATAGTTGAAGTCGTGCTTAATTACGAAAAAAACACATGTCATCGTTGCGTACCATTTCAACATCAAAGGTCTCCTCGAGCTTAATGCTGAAGCGTCGATCTTCGTCCAGATCAAGGAACCTGTCGCACATACCTCGATCATCGTGGCACCAGTCGCACTCCCCAGGGAGACTTTCGTCGTCCGAGTACGACATTTCCTATGTTCATAATTCAAAGATTAAACTTGTACAATTAAATATATGTACACAAAAACTAAATTAGAACATTATTATTCATCACGGGTTGACTATCAGTTTGTCGAGTCTTTTCTTGAAAACTCTCAGCTCACGTGGTGTATATATTCGACAGTCGGTGATGGTAGCTCCTCCTTTCGTTCCTGAGTGCATTACACCAAATTGTCCAGCACACGGGAACGAAAGAGAAGCTACCCCCACGACAACAGTCGGGATTCGTCGTCCTCTCATATATGGTGGAGACTCTCCCTCACTGATTCCTCTCTGACATTTGCGACCGTCGGTGATGGTCGTTACTCCTCCTTTGCCCTAGTGCATTACACAAAATTGTCTAGCACCTGGAGAAGAAGGAGAAACGACCCCCACGACAATAGTCGGGATTCTTCGGCCTCGACAGACTTAAAGTCAACCCGAAATATCGTTTAATCATCTTTCTAGAAAATCCAGGCCACTCGATAATTCCTACATATTCTAGCACAAGTCATGCCAAAATCCACGGAAAATTCCGGCATGACCTTTGCTAAAACAGGACATATCGAGCGCTTGAAATTTGCCGGAACAGAAATTAATCAAAACTCCAGCAAAACATAGGCCACTCGGAGGTGTAACCTGAACATGACCGGCCACTTGGACAACCACATATCCTATTTGAGCAACACAAGATATACATGTTTGGCTGGTCTCACCTCGAGGTCGGAGGGGGTCGGTGACGGGGACGACGGCGGGGATGATGGAGGGGTTCCTTGATTTCTGCAAAAAGAAAAACCCTATAAGTTATAACTAATACATCCTGAATAGTATCATACATATAACATCACTAATACAACTAAAACCGTAGCGAACGATGGGTAACGACGTCGATGCGGGAATAATTGCTTAAACTAAAAAAATAACAACAAATGTGACATGTTCAACTAGTTCTATTAATTCAACTAGTTCTTACTTAATATAAACTTACTATAAATAGAAATAAACTAGTTCTTTCTAAAAATAAACTAGTTCAACGAGTTATATTAATTTTCTTACTAAAAATACATTAGTTGTATTAATTCAACTAGTTCTTACTAAAACTAAACTA
>NC_057802.1:578502544-578520009 GCF_018294505.1 Triticum aestivum
ATGGGGTCGGGGAGACGGCGGCACCGAGGCGCGACGAGGCGGGGTCGGGGAAGACGGCGGCGAGGCGGGGTCGGGGGAGACGGCGACGAGGCGGGTCGAGGGAGACGGCGGCGGAGAGCGAGGGCAGGGGCTCCGGCAAGGTCGAGGTCGAGGAGGAGGAGGCACAGGCGTGCGGCGACATCGAGGGCAGACTCCGGCGGAGAGCGAGGGCAGGGGCTCCGGCGAGGGCGAGGGCAGGGGCTCCGGAGGAGGCGACGAGGGGGAGAAGAGAGAGTGGGGAATATGGGGAGGAAGCAGAGGAGGGAAGCCCGCGCAGGGGGTTAGGTCAAAATAGCTTTAGAAATAGCGTGGGAAACAAAAACGCGCTGCTGCTAAAATCCGTAGCAGCAGCGCGCTCCTCACAAACCCGCTACTGCTAAGCTAGGCCCGTCCTGTGGACAAGTTCAAACTCAGCAGTACAGCCCTACCCTAAAAGTGCGCTGCTACTAATTTTATAGCAGTAGCGCGGTTTGTAGAAGGGCGCTACTACTATACCTAGCATGTCGGAAACGGTGTGGCAATTATAGTAGTAGCGCGTTTTATTCCTGCCGCGCTACTGCTAAGTGGATAGCAGTAGAGCCCTTTATGTCAACGCGCTACTGCTAAGTAGCAGTAGCGCCTCATTTTAACACGCGCTACTTGTAAGATTCTGTGTATAAGGTTTTCCCTAGTAGTGTTACTAGACCATAATGAACCTACGAACTATGAGGAAGCGATAATGAGCCCAGATTCCGCGAAATGGCTTGAGGCCATGAAATCTGAGATGGGATCCATGTATAACAACAAAGTGTCGACTTTGGTTGACTTGCCCGATGATCGGCAAGCCATCAAGAATAAATGGATCTTCAAGAAGAAGACTGACGCTGATGGTAATGTTACTGTCTTCAAAGCTCGACTTGTTGCGAAAGGTTTTCGACAAGTTCAAGGAGTTGACTACGATGAGACTTTCTCACCCGTAGCGATGCTTAAGTCTGTCCGAATCATGTTAGCAATTGCCGCATTTTATGATTATGAAATTTGGCAAATGGATGTCAAAACTGCATTCCTGAATGGATTTCTGGAAGAAGAGTTGTATATGATGCAACCAGAAGGTTTTGTCGATCCAAAGGATGCTAACAAAGTGTGCAAGCTCCAACGATCCATTTATGGACTGGTGCAAGCCTCTCGGAGTTGGAATAAACGTTTTGATAGTGTGATCAAAGCATATGGTTTTATACAGACTTTTGGAGAAGCCTGTATTTACAAGAAAGTGAGTGGCAGCTCTGTAGCATTTCTAATATTATATGTGGATGACATATTGTTGATTGGAAATGATACAGAATTTCTGGATAGCTTAAAAGGATACTTGAATAAGAATTTTTCAATAAAAGACCTAGGTGAAGCTGCTTATATATTGGGCATCAAGATCTATAGAGATAGATCAAGACGCTTAATTGGACTTTCACAAAGCACATACCTTGATAAGATTTTGAAGAAGTTCAAAATGGATCAGTCAAAGAAAGGGTTCTTCCCTGTGTTGCAAGGTGTGAAGTTGAGTGAGACTCCATGCCCGACCACTGCAAAAGAGAGAGAGAAAATGAAAGTCATTCCCTATGCTTCAGCCATAGGTTCTATCATGTATGCAATGTTGTGTACCAGACCTGATGTGTGCCTTGCTATAAGTATAGTAGGGAGGTACCAAAGTAATCCAGGAGTGGATCACTGGACAGCGGTCAAGAACATCCTGAAATACCTGAAAAGGACAAAGGATATGTTTCTCGTTTATGGAGGTGACAAAGAGCTCATCGTAAATGGTTACGTCGATGCAAACTTTGACACTGATCCGGATGATTCTAAGTCGCAAACCGGATACGTGTTTATATTGAATGGTAGGGCTGTCAGTTGGTGCATAAGAAGAGCGTCGTGGCGGGACTACGTGTGAAGCAGAATACATAGCTGCTTCGGAAGCAGCAAATGAAGGAGTCTGGATGAAGGAGTTCATATCCGATCTAGGTGTCATACCTAGTGCATCGGGTCCAATGAAAATCTTTTGTGACAATACTGGAGCAATTGCCTTGGCGAAGGAATCCAGATTTCACAAGAGAACCAAGCACATCAAGAAATGCTTCAATTCCATCTGTCATCAAGTGTTGGAAGGGGACATAGAGATTTGCAAGATACACACAGATCTGAATGTTGTAGACCCGTTGACTAAGCCTCTCTCACGAGCAAAACATGATCAGCACCAAGACTCCATGGGTTTTAGAATCATTACAATGTAATCTAGATTATTGACTCTAGTGCAAGTGGGAGACTGAAGGAAATATGCCCTAGAGGCAATAATAAAGTTGTTATTTATATTTCCTTATATCATGATGAATGTTTATTATTCATGCTAGAATTGTATTAACCGGAAACTTAATACATGTGTGAATATATAGACAAACAGAGTGTCACTTGTATGCCTCTACTTTGACTAGCTCGTTAATCAAAGATGGTTAAGTTTGCTAGCCACAGACATGTGTTGTAATTTGATGAACGGGATCACATCATTATAGAATGATGTGATTGACTTGACCCATCCGTTAGCTTAGCGATTTTATCGTTTAGTTTATTGCTATTGCTTTCTTCATAACTTATACATGTTCCTATGACTATGAGATTATGCAACTCCCGAATACCAAAGGAACTCATAGTGTGCTATCAAACGTCACAACTTAACTGGGTGATTATAAAGATTCTCTACACGTGTCTCCGATGGTGTTTGTTGGGTTGGCATAGATCGAGATTAGGATTTGTCACTCCGTGTTACGAAGAGGTATCTCTGCGCCCTCTCGGTAATGCACATCACTATAAGCCTTGCAAGCAATGTAACTAATGAGTTAGTTGTGGGATGATGCATTACAGAACGAGTAAAGAGACTTGCCGGTAACGAGATTGAACTAGGTATTGAGATACCGACGATCGAATCTCGGGCAAGTAACATACCGATGACAAAGGGAACAACGTATGTTGTTATGCGGTTTGACCGATAAAGATCTTCGTAGAATATGTAGGAACCAATATGAGCATCCAGGTTCCGCTATTGGTTATTGACCGGAAGTGACTCTCGGTCATGTCTACATAGTTCTCGAACCCATAGGGTCTGCACGCTTAAAGTTCGATGACGATCGGTATTATGAGTTTATGTGTTTTGATGTACCGAAGGTTGTTCGGAGCCCCAGACGTGATCACGGACATGCCAAGGAGTCTCGAAATGGACGAGACATAAAGATTGATATATTGGACGGCTATGTTCGGACACTGGAAGTGTTCTGGGAGGTTTCGGATAAAACCGGAGTGCCGGAGGGTTACCGGAACCCCCCCCCCCACGGAAGATATTGTGCCCTTAGTGGGCTTTATGGGAGAGAGAGGGCTGCTGCCAGGAGGTGGCGCCCCCCCCCAAGGAAGTCCGAATTGGACTAGGAAGGGGGGCGCGGCCCCTCTTTCCCTCTCCCTCCCCCTCCCTTCCTTCTCCTCCTAGTTGGACTAGAAAAGGAGGAATCCTACTCCTACTAGGAGGAGGATTCCTCCCCCCTTGGCGCTCCCATGATGGTCGGTCGGCCTCCCCCCTTGCTCCTTTATATACGGGGGCAGGGGGCACCCTAGAACACACAAGTTGATTGTTTAGCCATGTGTGGTGCCCTCCTCCACCATATTCCACCTCGGTCATATCGTCGTAGTGCTTAGGCGAAGCCTTGTGCCGGTAACTTCATCATCACCATCATCACGCTGTCGTGCTGACGAAACACTCCCTCAACCTCAGCTGAATCTAGAGTTCGATCGTGGGACGTCACCGAGCTGAACGTGTGCAGATCGCGGAGGTGCCATAACTTCGGTGCTACAATCGGTAGGATCGTGAAGACGTACGACTACATCAACCACGTTGTCATAACGCTTCCGCTTTCGGTCTACGAGGGTACGTAGACAACACTCTCCCCTCTCGGTGCTATGCATCACATAGATAGATCTTGCGTGATCGTAGGAACTTTTTTGAAATTACTGTGTTCCCCAACATATGGAAGGGTTGGAGGACCTGTTTAAGGGTGCTCGGCGTGGCTTCGAGCTATGGAAGACGTCTGCATGCCGGGAAGGTGCACGAGAGGCATGGGCCATGGTGAATACACGCTACACCGGACTTGATCCGAATCATATGGCCCGAGTTGGACCTCGTGGACCGGATGGGAAGGAAATTCCTGTAAACTTGGTATATGACCAAGTAATGATAGCAGCGAAATATTCGCAAGAAGATTGTAAGCTGGACAGCATTATAGATCGCCTAGAAAGAGAGTAAGCGTTCGATTCTAAGTATCAATATACTTTATGACCGAACTTATCTCCCGCCGAACTTGTAAAAAATTTGTCGTCGCAGACCTTCGGCTTCCACCTCCGAACCAAGAAGTTGGAGTGTTTCCGTATACTATGTTTAACTAAGAAACGTTTAGTATCTTCGGAAATCAGGCAATCCGGTCATATTGGTCGAACAGACAAAAATGTGTTCGGGGAGTTATGTTATATTACTTTTTAATGTAAGAAACATCTTCCAAGGAAAATAGTTCCGTTAGGGGTTCCTTTCCTTGGGTTGGCATACTAAAGTTTGCATGCCTAGGCTTTTACAGGCAGCCAATTCCGTATTTGTTCCAGAAAACAGTCCATCGCTTACTTGCCGACCAATTATTCCCTTAAGAACGCTAGCCTTCGGCTTCACCCGTCTGAGGTACAGATTCGGATAACCCGGTTGTAACAATCGCAGAGGTACTCCCTTTACGCCCTAGTCGAACAATCGGGAACGTAGGGTATAAACAAAGGAGCGAGGCAACTCAGCTTGGCAAAAACTTAAGTCATAGAGGTGCATAAAATGGCAAAAGTTGTATACAAACAACCGATATGGACAAGAAAGCTTATAAGCTTTTAATAATATGCTTCGTTAGAGAATCCCCCATGTATGGTGGGGTGTATACATTTAAAGATGTGTACCCCGAATAATATGGTTGATCCGAACATACATTGAGAAGGGAAAGGAAAAACAAAAAAGAGAGGAAAAAAGGAAAAAACCTAGTCAAAGTGAAACCTGAGAAGGCCGAACTATGCGTAGAATCTGCGGAGCCGGCAGCGTTCCATGGGTTCGGCTCAAGGCGATTATCCGCTGCATTGCGGAGGCGATAGGCTCCTCTAGTAAGGACTTCATCTATGATGAAGGGGCCCTCCCATTTAAGTTTGAGCTTGTCCTTTCTTTTCCAGGAGGCGTAAAACGAGTTCTTCGACACTGTATGTCTTAGCCCGCACTTCTCTGCTTTGGTAACGCCTAGCCTGTTGTTGGTAAAATGCAGAACGAGCCTTAGCAACATCGCGCTCCTCTTCAAGTCCGTCTAGGTCATCCTGCTAATAAGTCTCCAACGTAGCTATAATTTTTGATTGCTTCATGCTATATTATATTCTGTTTTGGATGATTAATGGGCTTTACTAAGCACTTTTATATGATTTTTGGGACTGACCTATTGACCCAGAGCCCAGTGCTAGTTCCTGTTTTTTTCTTTGTTTCAGTGTTTCGCAGAAAAGGAATATCAAACGGAGTCCAACCGGAATGAAACCTTCGGAAAAGTTAAATTTGGAAAGGAAGCAATACGGGAGACTTGGAGTGCACGTCACGGGATCAACGAGGAGAACACGAGGCAGGGGCGCGCCCTCCACCCTCGTGGGCCCCTCGTGGCCCCCCTTACCGACTTCTTTCGCCTATATATCTCCATATACCCTAAAACCATCGGGGAACAGAATAGATCGGGAGTTCCGCCGCCGCAAGCCTCTGTAGCCACCAAAAACCAATCGGGACCCTGTTCCGGCACCCTGCCGGAGGGGGGATCCCTCACCGGTGGCCATCTTCATCATCCCGGCGCTCTCCATGACGAGGAGGGAGTAGTTCACCCTCGAGGCTGAGGGTATGTAGCAGTAGCTATGTGTTTGATCTCTCTCTCTCTCTCTCGTGTTCTTGATTCGGCACGATCTTGATGTATCGCAAGCTTTGCTATTATAGTTGGATCTTATGATCTTTCTCCCCCTCTACTCTCTTGTAATGGATTGAGTTTTCCCTTTGAAGTTATCTTATTGGATTGAGTTTTTAAGGATTTGAGAACACTTGATGTATGTCTTGCCGTGCTTATCTGTGGTGACAATGGGATATCACGTGATCCACTTGATGTATGTTTTGGTGATCAACTTGCAGGTTCCGCCCATGAACCTATGCATAGGGGTTGGCACACGTTTTCGTCTTGACTCTCCGGTAGAAACTTTGGGGCACTCTTTGAAGTACTTTGTGTTGGTTGAATAGATGAATCTGAGATTGTGTGATGCATATCGTATAATCATACCCACGGATACTTGAGGTGACAATGGAGTATCTAGGTGACATTAGGGTTTTAGTTGATTTGTGTCTTAAGGTGTTATTCTAGTACGAACTCTATGATGGATCGAACGAAAAGAATAGCTTCATGTTATTTTACTACGGACTCTTGAATAGATCGATCAGAAAGAATAACTTTGAGGTGGTTTCATATCCTACCATAATCTCTTCGTTTGTTCTCCGCTATTAGTGACTTTGGAGTGACTCTTTGTTGAATGTTGAGGGATAGTTATATGATCCAATTATGTTATTGTTGTTGAGAGAACTTGCACTAGTGAAAGTATGAACCTTAGGCCTTGTTTCCTAGCATTGCAATACCGTTTACGCTCACTTTTATCATTAGTTACCTTGCTGTTTTTATATTTTCAGATTACAAAAACCTATATCTACTATCCATATTGCACTTGTATCACCATCTCTTCGCAGAACTAGTGCACCTATACAATTTACCATTGTATTGGGTGTGTTGGGGACACAAGAGACTCTTTGTTATTTGGTTGCAGGGTTGTTTGAGAGAGACCATCTTCATCCAATGCCTCCCACGGATTGATAAGCCTTAGATCATCCACTTGAGGGAAATTTGCAACTGTCCTACAAACCTCTGCAGTTGGAGGCCCAACAACGTCTACAAGGAGAAGGTTGCGTAGTAGACATCAAGCTCTTTTCTGGCGCCGTTGCCGGGGAGGTGAGTGCTTGAAGGTATATCTTTAGATCTTGCAATCGAATCTTTTAGTTTCTTGTTTTATCATTAGTTTATTCTATAAAAGAAAACTACAAAAAAATGGAATTGAGTTTGTCTCATACGCTTCATATTTTTAATATCTTTCGTGAGAATGATGGAAAGGAAAATTGTGCTCAAGTGCTAGAAGAAGAAGTCTATAAAATGTTTGGCACTAAATTTTTGAATGATGAGCATGATTGCAATGTTGTTAGTACGAACTCCTTGAATATCCATAGTACTAATGATGATTGCACTAGTTATGATGAAAATGTCTCCTATAAACATGTCAATTTTTGTGGAGTGCATTGGGTTTGCAAGTACACACCAAATAGGGAAGATAGATATTGCAAGAGGCATAAGCATTTAGAAACTAAATGGTTGCAAGAAAGGCTAAATGTTAGTGCTGAAAATTCAAAATATCTTAGCCATACTTGTGAACTTTGCAATGAACATGGTCATTTAAATATCAAATGCAAATTGTTTCATGATCGAATCGTGTCCAAAAATTGTGATGACTTGATTTCCCTAGCACATCATAATGAACTTAGTCTGCTTTTGGGTTATGAAGAATTGAAACGTCAAACTAAGTTTATTCCAGAATATAACCTCGAGAAACTCCTCGATATTGATCTAGAAGAAATTTATATGTATTGTGCGGTGAATTGCATTGAAAATCCTTATATTGCCAACTACATAAAGAAAAGAAAACAGATAGAAGATGAAGAGAATACTAATGAAAGGGAAGAGACTTCCCAATATTCTCCTATTATTTCTTATGATGAATCAGGTAACGAGGAGGAGCCTTCTATTCAACCAATCTCATTAATAAGGAGCTCCAAAAAGAGGATTGAACCCACACACGATGTGAAGAAGAAAAAGAAAAAATGGAGAAGCAAAGGTAGAAAGGTATCTCTCCCAAATGATGTTGCTCCTATTACTCATTGTGATGGTGATAATTGCTATACTATTGGTGCTATCCATACTTTAATGATGAGAGTGATTATGCTTATGATATGAAAAGGCCCAAGCTCTAGGATGCTATGTTTGATGAAGATGATGTTTTTGAGAATATATTTGCTGCAATTCATGTTTGTCCCAAGCTTGGGGATGCTACGTTTAATGAAGATGATATTTTTAGCCTCCCAAGTTTTGATGAGCAAATTTATTATGATGATAGCATGCCTCCTACTTATGATGATTATTGTGATGATACTTATGCTATAAAAAGTAGATATGATTATATTTATAAAACTTGGCATGATTATGATTACCCTTTTTCTGAACATCACTCTTTTAATGTGGAAACAATTTATAGTATTCGAGTTTCTTATGATACTCCCACTATTCCGAATGAGAAGAATTTTGCTTATGTGGAGAGTAGTAAAAATTCTATACTTGTAGATCATGAAAAGAATGTTTTAGGTGCTGGTTATATTGTTGAATTCATTCATGATTCTACTGAAAATTATTATGAGGGAGGAACATATTCTTGTAGGAATTGTAAAAATATTAAGTTTCCTCTCTATGTGCTTAAACTTTTGAAGTTATGCTTGTTTTGCCTTCCTATGCTAGTTGATTATTGTTCCCATAAGTTGTTTGCTCACAAAATCCCTATGCATAGGAAGTGGGTTAGACTTAAATGTGCTAGTCATATTCTTCATGATGCTCTCTTTATGTTTCAGTTCCTATCTTTTATGTGAGCATCATTGAAATCATCATGCCTAGCTAGGGGCGTTAAACGTTAGCGCTTGTTGGGAGGCAACCCAATTTTATTTTAGTTTCTTGCCTTTTGGTTATGTTTAGAAATAAATAATCTATCTAGCCTCTGGTTAGATGTGGTTCTATTTTTTAATTAGTGTTTGTGCCAAGTAAGACCTATAGGATCTTCTTGGATGATAGTTATTTGATCTTGCTGAAAATTCCAGAAACTTTCTGTTCACGAAAACAATTGTTTAAAATCACCAGAACGTGATAAAATACTGATTCCAATTGCAGCAGATCAATAATCAAATTATCTAGGTCGTCCTATTTTGGTAGAATTTGTTTGAGTTCCAGAAGTTTGCGTTAGTTACAGATTACTACAGACTGTTCTGTTTTTGACAGATTCTGTTTTTCGTGTGTTGTTTGCTTATTTTGATGAATCTATGGCTAGTAAAATAGTTTATAAACCATAGAGAAGTTGGAATACAGTAGATTTAACACCAATACAAATAAATAATGAGTTCATTACAGTACCTTGTTTCGCTAACGGAGCTCATGAGTTTACTGTTAAGTTTTGTGTTGTGAAGTTTTCAAGTTTTGGGTAAAGATTTGATGGACTATGGAATAAGGAGTGGCAAGAGCCTAAGCTTGGGGATGCCCAAGGCCCCCCGAGGTAATATTCAAGGACAACCAAAAGCCTAAGGTTGGGGATTCCCCGGATGGCATCCCCTCTTTCGTGTTCGTTCATCAGTAACTTTACTTGGAGCTATATTTTTATTCACCACATGATATGTGTTTTGCTTGGAGCGTCATGTCATTGTATTTTGTTTTGCTTGCTGTTTGAATAAAATACCAAGATCTGAAATTATTAAATGGGAGAGTCTTCACATAGTTGCATAATTATTCGACTACTCATTGATCTTCACTTATATCTTTTGAGCTATATAGTTTTTGCTCTAGTGCTTCACTTATATCTTTTAGAGCACGGTGGTGGTTTTGTTTTATAGAAACTATTATTCTCTCATGCTTCACTTATAACATTTTGAGAGTCTTAAACAGCATGGTAATTTGCTTAATCCTAATATGCTAGGTATTCAAGACTAGTAAAAACTTTCTTATCATTGTGTTGAATACTAAGAGAAGTTTGATGCTTGATGATTGTTTTGAGATATGGAGGTAGTGATATTAAAGTTGTGCTAGTTGAGTAGTTGTGAATTTGATAAGTACTTGTGTAGAAGTTTTCAAGTCCCGTAGCATGCACATATGGTAAACGTTATGTAACAAATTTAAAACATGAGGTGTTCTTTGATTGTCTTCCTTATGAGTGGCGGTTGGGGACGAGCGATGGTCTTTTCCTACCAATCTATCCCCCAAGGAGCATGCGCGTAGTGCTTGGTTTTTGACGACTTGTAGATTTTTTCAATAAGTATGTGAGTTCTTTATGACTAATGTTGAGTCCACGGATTATACACACTCTTACCCTTCCATCATTGCTAGCCTCTTCGATACCGTGCATTGCCCTTTCTCATATTGAGAGTTGGTGCAAACTTCGCCGGTGCATCCAAACCCCGTGATACGATACGCTCTATCACACATAAACCTCCTTATTTCTTCCTCAAAACAGCCACCATACCTACCTATTATGGCATTTCCATAGCCATTCCGAGATATATTGCCATGCAACTTTCCACCATTCCTTTTATTATGACACGCTTCATCATTGGCATATTGCCTTGCATGATCATGTAGTTGACATCGTATTTGTGGCAAAGCCACCATGCATATTATTTCTTACATGTCACTCTTGATTCATTGCCCATCCCGGTACACCTCCGAAGGCATTCATATAGTCATACTATGTTCTAGTATCGAGTTGTAATCATTGAGTTGTAAATAGATAGAAGTGTGATGATCATCATTTTTAGAGCATTGTCCCAAGTGAGAAAAAATATTAAAAAAAAAGAAGAGAAAGGCCATAAAAAAGAGAAGAAGGCCCAAAAAAGAGAGAAAAAGAGAGAAGGGACAATGTTACTATCCTTTTACCACACTTGTGCTTCAAAGTAGCACCATAATCTTCATGATAGAGAGTCTCTTGTTTTGTCACCTTCATATACTAGTCGGAATTTTTCATTATAGAACTTGGCTTGTATATTCCAACAATGGGCTTCCTCAAATGCCCTAGGTCTTCATGAGCAAGCAAGTAGGATGCACACCCACTTAGTTTCTTTTGAGCTTTTATACATTTGTAGCTCTAGTGCATCCGTTGCATGGCAATCCCTACTCCTTGCATTAACATCAATCGATGGGCATCTCCATAGCTCATTGATTAGCCGCGTTGATGTGAGACTTTCTCCTTTTTTGTCTTCTCCACATAACCCCCATCATTATATTCTATTCCACCCATAGTGCTATATCCATGGCTCACGCTCATGTATTGCGTGAAGGTTGAAAAAGTTTGAGATTACTAAAGTATGAAACAATTGCTTGGCTTGTCATCGGGGTTGTGCATGATGAGAGCATTCTTGTGTGACGAAAATGGAGCATGACTAAACTATATGATTTTGTAGGGATGAACTTTCTTTGGCCATACTATTTTGAGAGGACATAATTGCTTGGTTAGTATGCTTGAAGTATTATTACTTTTATGTCAATATGAACTTTTATCTTGAATCTTTCGGATCTGAATATTCATACCACAATTAAGAGGGTTACATTAAAAAACTTATGCCAAGTAGCATTCCGCATCAAAAAAATTTGTTTTTATCATTTACCTACTCGAGGACGAGCAGGAATTAAGCTTGGGGATGCTTGATACGTCTCCAACGTATCTATAATTTTTGATTGCTTCATGGTATATTATATTCTATTTTGGATGATTAATGGGCTTTACGAAGCACTTTTATATGATTTTGGGACTAACCTATTGACCCAGAGCCCAGTGCAAGTTCCTGTTTTTTTCCTTTGTTTCAGTGTTTCGCAGAAAAGGAATATCAAACTGAGTCCAAACGGAATGAAACCTTCGTAAAAGTTATTTTTGGAAAGCAAGCAATACGAGAGACTTGGAGTGCACGTCAGGGGATCAACGAGGAGAGCACGAGGCAGGGGGCGCGCCCACCCCCCTGGGTGCGCCCTCCACCCTGGTGGGCCCCTCGTGGCCCCCCTTACCGACTTCTTTCGCCTATATATCTCCATATACCCTAAAACCATCGGGGAATAAAATAGATCGGGAGTTCCGCAGTCGCAAGCCTCTGTAGCCACCAAAAACCAATCGGGACCCTGTTCCGGCACCCTACCAGAGGGGGATCCCTCACCGGTGGCCATCTTCATCATCCGAGCGCTCTCCATGACGAGGAGGGAGTAGTTCACCCCTAAGGCTGAGGGTATGTACCTGTAGCTATGTGTTTGATCTCTCTCTCTCTCTCTCTCTCTCTCTCTCTCTCTCTCGTGTTCTTGATTCGGCACGATCTTGATGTATCGCGAGCTTTGCTATTATAGTTGGATCTTATGATGTTTCTCCCCCTCTACTCTCTTGTAATGGATTGAGTTTTCCCTTTGAAGTTATCTTATCGGATTGAGTCTTTAAGGATTTGAGAACACTTGATGTATGTCTTGTTGTGCTTATCTGTGGTGACAATGGGATATCACATGATCCATTTGATGTATGTTTTGGTGATCAACTTGCGGGTTCCGCCCATGAACCTATGCATAGGGGTTGGCACACATTTTTGTCTTGACTCTCCGGTAGAAACTTTGGGGCACTCTTTGAAGTACTTTGTGTTGGTTGAATAGATGAATTTGAGATTGTGTGATGCATATCGTATAATCATACCCACGGATACTTAAGGTGACAATGGAGTATCTAGGTGACATTAGGGTTTTGGTTGATTTGTGTCTTAAGGTGTTATTCTAGTACGAACTCTATGATGGATCGAACGGAAAGAATAGCTTCATGTTATTTTACTACGGACTCTTGAATAGATCGATTAGAAAGAATAACTTTGAGGTGGTTTCGTACCCTACCATAATCTCTTCGTTTGTTCTCTGCTATTAGTGACTTTGGGGTGACTCTTTGTTGCATGTTGAGGGATAGTTATATGATCCAATTATGTTATTGTTGTTGAGAGAACTTGCACTAGTGAAAGTATGAACCTTAGGCCTTGTTTCCTAGCATTGCAATACCGTTTACGCTCACTTTTATCATTAGTTACCTTGCTGTTTTTATATTTTCATACTACAAAAACCTATATCTACTATCCATATTGCACTTGTATCACCATCTCTTCGCCGAACTAGTGCACCTATACAATTTACCATTGTATTGGGTGTGTTGGGGACACAAGAGACTCTTTGTTATTTGGTTGCAGGGTTGTTTGAGAGAGACCATCTTCATCCTACGCCTCCCACGGATTGATAAACCTTAGGTCATCCACTTGAGGGAAATTTTCTACTGTCCTACAAACCTCTGCACTTGGAGGCCCAACAACGTCTACAAGGAGAAGGTTGCGTCGTAGACATCACCTGCCGATCTAATTCGGCTTCCCTCTCTTCGTACATGCGCACTCTAGGTGAGTCATGAATAATGTCGCAGGGCAATACAGCCTCTGTGCTGTACACCATAAAGAAGGATGTGTATCCGGTCGTTCGATTGGGCGTGGTCCAGAGTCCCCAGAGTACGGAATCGAGTTCCTCAACCCAGTGCTTATCTGATTCTCGTAAAGAGCGCACCAGTCTGGCCTTAATACCACTCATGATCAGACCATTGGCCCTTTTGACTTGGCCGTTTGTTTGAGGGTGGTATACAGATGCGTAGTCGAGTTTAATGCCTAACTTAGCATACCATGTTTTCACCTCTTCAGCTGTAAAATTGGAGCCATTATCAGTGATGATACTGTACGGGATACCATAACGTTGGACCACGCTGGATATAAAGTCAATCACTGGCCCTACCTCAGCTCGTTTTACTAGTTTGGCCTCTATCCATTTAGTGAATTTATCTACCATTACCAGCAAGTATTTCTTTTTGTGGCTTCCCCCTTTAAGGGGACCAACCATATCAAGCCCCCAGACCGCGAAGGGCCAAGTAATGGTGATTGTTTTTAATATTGTGGGAGGCATGTGACTTTGATTGGCGAAAAGCTGACAACCCACACAACATTGGACAAGGTCTTAAGCGTCTGCTCGAGCCGTGGGCTAGAAAATACCTGTCCTGAACGCCTTGCTTATGAGGGCTCGAGCTGCGACATGATGACCGCCCAGGCCAGCATGGATTTCTGCCAAGAGTTGCCTTCCCTCCTCTTCGGAGATACACCTTTGGAGGACTCCGGTGGTGCTTTTTTCGTACAGTTCACCCTCATGCACTTTGAAGGCTTTAGAGCGCCAAACTATGCACCGAGCTTCATTTTGATCGTCGGGAAGCTGTTGCCTATTAAGGTAGGTCTAGGGAGCGATAACGGCCATGATCTCGTGAGCGGAGGGTGTTATCTCGATATCCGGACCCCCGACGGTGTGTGCATTGTGTTCGGCAGTTGGGGGTGTGACCAGGTCCGCACTATCTTCTCTGCTCTCACATTGCCATACTACGGATGGCTTAAAGAGCCTTTCCACGAAAGTGTTAGGTGGCACAGGGTTGCGCTTAGCGCCCATGCGAGAGAGGATGTCGGCTGCCTGATTACTGTCTTGAGCGACATGATGAAACTTAGGTCCCTCGAACCGAGCTGATATTTTTAATATGGCGTTTCGATATGCCACCATTTTTGGGTCGTTTGCATCGAACTCTCCACTGACCTGGGATATTGCGAGGTTGGAATCACCGCGCACCTCCAGACGTTGAATACCCATGGAGACAGCCATGTGAAGACCATGCAGAAGTGCCTCATATTCGGCTGCATTATTGGAGTCGGTATACATAATTTGTAATACATAGCGGACTGTATCCCCGGTAGGAGGTGTTAGGATGAAGCCAGCCCCCAGTCCGGCCAGCATTTTGGAGCCGCCGAAGTACATAATCCAGTTGGAGTATGAAATGTACTCTTTAGGGAGTTCGGCTTCCGTCCATTCAGCGACAAAGTCGGCCAACACCTGGGATTTAATAGCCCGGCATGGCTTGTATATTATTTCGAACGGTAAAAGCTCGATGGCCCATTTAGCTATGCGGCCAGTGGTGTCCCTATTATTGATAATGTCGATAAGTGGTACTTCTGATGCCACTGTGATCGAACACTCTTGAAAGTAGTGTCACAGTTTACGGGATGCCATGAAGACTGTATGGGCTATCTTCTGGTAGTGGGGGTACACTACTAGGGAAAAGCCTAGCAGCAGCGCGGGTTTTAGGTATATCAGTAGCGCAGGGTCCCGCGCTACTGATACGGCGCTACAGCTAACCTGTAGCAGCAGCGCGTGTGCACCCGCGCTACTGCTATACAAGCGTAGCAGCAGCGAGCTCTATGAAAGTGCGCTACTGCTAATAGCTCTAGCGCACTTTGTTAGGCCGCGCTACTGCTAGTGCACGCTGCTGCTAACTTTTCTCCACTCGCTACTGCTAATTTTATTAGTTTTTGTTTTTTTCTGCATATTTGTTTTGTATTTGATCAGGCTTTATACAAGAATCTTTAGCACATACAAATGTCATCATCATACACATACAAATGGCTGCGAGACCACAAATGTAATCATAGCATATACATACAAATAGTCTCATCATAATCATCATCCAACACAAAGTGGTCTCTCATCATCATCTCGAAAATAGCGATACATGCAAGTCTCGAATACTTGCAACTATAACATCATCCATCTAAATAAAGATATACGCGAGAAGTGCTATCACTATGAGTGATAGCGGAACTATGCAGTACATGAGTTCGTATATATCCCTCTCTCGCATTAGCATGAACCTAGCTAAACTAACTACTGGCTGTCGCTCGGAAACCGGAAACTGCTACACCTGGGCCTGACACTCCGGCCGCTCGTCGTATACTCCTGGCATAGCACTTCTTCACCATCGATGATCTATGCACCTGCATCATCACATGAGTCGATGATATGCAACATATATAGTTGAGCAACAGAAAGAGACAGACTTGGCAAAAATAGAAGCAACATATCATATGCATAAATAACAAAGTTCATCATACCCAAATGCCCTAACTAGAGTGATCTTCGCTAGTCGAGGAGGACGGTTTTATTACATCACAAATAAAGTTTCGTCGTGCATAACTCAAAGTTTCGTCATACAGAAAGTATGGACTAAATGGACACATTGTCATATATCGACAATCACTCCAACATGTCTTGCGATCCATCCAACTCAGGGAGATAGTCCCTGAGCTTAGTGAAAGGCTTCAGATCGAGAAGCTGAGCGGCTACGCATGTTCGGACGTCTTCCCGTGACATTTATCCTTCTTCGTAGAACATCCCTGTTTTTTCGACGACCTCCTTCATGATGATTTGGGCAAGTTCGCGCTGGATGTGATAGAACTCAGCTCGAAGTCGATGATCCTCGATATCTCCTAAGTTCTATGCCCATTACAGAATATGGGCATCACCGGATCTAGGTGACATGCGAAGGTTCTGGTGATCCCGTCTGTACTCCAGCATGTGGTGTAGGACATATAATCCATCATTAAGAGAATCACTCGGTTGCTGGATGCAGCAGAAGTCGGTCTTATGGCCGAAGGCAGGCCTGCTGTCCCTTTTCTTCTTGTCCTTGACCTCTCCACCCCGTGCGCCGTAGTAAAACATAGCACTGTCGAGAATAGACATTGACTCCTTCCCGGTGCGGCAAATCCCGGGCACTCGATATGTCCTAGTTTGTAGCACAAGCCATGCCGAAATTCACGAAAAATTTCGGCATGACCTTTGCTAAAAAGTGGACAAATCGAGCACCTAAAATTTGCTGGAACGGAAATGAATCAACATTCCGGCAAAACCTAGGCCACTCGGCTTCATTCCCTTGAAACAGTGTTCAAATATCCATCTTCGACACCGCAACACATGTCCAAATATACACGAGCAACCACATGTCCAAATATACATGTCCAAATTTCACAAGCTAATTCAAGAACTAAGTGTAGAAGAAAATTCATTTAACTACTAATAGAATAAAATTCAGTTAACTTTAGTGCTCTATAATGATGAAAGGAAAAAAATTCAGTTAACTACTAATTTCATTCATTTAGGTTATTCATTTAACTTCACCTAATTAACCTACTGTACAACTACTACTAGCAGCACTACTAACCTAATTAACCTAGCAAAAACCCTACTGCCCTAACTAAAAAACATCTACTAGTACCACTACTGCCCTAACCTAATTAACATCTACTAGTATCACTATATACTACTAGCAGCACTGCTACAAAATTTTCTTCATTTTTTTATTTTAAAAAACATCTATGAAAACAAAAACCCTAATTAAACGCTACTGCCCTAACTAACTTTGCTGTAAACCAATTTTTTTTGCTCTAAACTAATTTTTGCTCTAACATCTACTACTTAACATCTTTTGCTCTAAACTAATTTTTTTGCTATAAACTAACTTCTGCTCTAAACTAATTTTTGCTCTAAAATGCAGAGAGAGAGGAGGGGTGG
>NC_057802.1:578520384-578530910 GCF_018294505.1 Triticum aestivum
GGCGACGGAGGCAGGGGCGGGGAGGGCAGGCTCGGGCAGCGGTGAGGTCGAGGGCGGCGATGGTGAGCTCGAGGGCAGCGACGTTGAGGTCGAGGGCGGCCTCGGGCGGCGGCGATGAGGCTGAGGGCAGCCTCGGGAGACGGCGGTGAGGATGAGGGCGGCCTCGGGGGGAGACGGTGAGGTTGCGGGCGTCGGCGCCGGCAGGAGACAGCGGCAAAGTGGGGCAGCGGCGAATTGGGGAGACGGCGGCGAAGTGGGGCGAGGGATTTGGGGGAGAAGTGGTGGCCGGGGGGAGGGAAACCACTGGTTAAGTGAAACATAACGGTAGCGCGTTACTGAAAACGCGCTATAGCTAAGTTAGCTATAGCGCGTTTCAGTAAACGCGCTACTGCTATGCCTTCCTCCTTTTTTCCTTTTTCATTTATTTTTCTTTACTTTTTTTTACTTTCTCCTTTTTCTATTTCTTTCATTTTCATTTACTTTTCTATTTGTTTTTCATTTTATTTTCTTTTCGTTAGCAGTAGCGCTTTACACCTAAACGCGTTGCTACAACAATATTAGCGGTAGCGCGGTTTCTGAAAGACCACTACTACTATGTGTAGCCGATCGGCTTAGTGGTGGGAATTTTAGTGGTAGCGCTTTTACAATGAGACGCGCTACTGCTATATTTGTATCTGCAGCGTGCTTATTCTGCACGCGCTACTGCTGTGTAGCAGTAGCGCGCTTTTTTAACAAGAGCTACTTCTAAAGTTCTGTGTATAAGGTTTTTCCTAGTAGTGGTATCGGGATTTGCAAGGTGTAAGGACCTCCGATACATAGTAGACTGGTTTTTGGGTGGGGAATTTATGTCCCTCCTCCACTCGTTCGACGACGAGTACGGCACTAACAACTTGGTTAGTTGCCGAAATGTATAATAACATAGGCTCGCCAACACCTGGGGCAGCTAGGATTGGGTTGCATACAAGTAGGTTTTGATTTCTTCCAATGCGGCTGTTGCAGCATTCATCCATTCGAAGTTATCAGTGTGGCGTAATAGCTTGTAGAGTGGTAATGCTTTTTCTCCCAACTTGGAGATAAAACTGCTTAATGCGGCAACGCACCCTGCTAGTTTCTGGACTTGCTTTAGTTCTGTTGGTATAGCAAATTGTGACAGGGCTCGGATCTTGGCTGGGTTTGCTTCAATTCCTCTATGGGAAACAATAAACCCTAGCAATTTTCCGGATGGGACTCCGAAGACACATTTTTCGGATTATGCCGTATGTCGTATGCCCGGAGGTTATCAAAGGTGAGGCAAAGATCGTCACCAGTGTTTCGACGTGCTTTGTCTTGATGACCACGTCGTCTACGTATGCTTCGACTGTTCTACCGGTTTGTTTTTCTAGGCATGTTTGGATCATACGCTGGTAGGTAGCCCTGACATTTTTTAGTCCGAAGGGCATAGTATTGAAGCCGAAAGGACCGTAAGAGGTGACGAATGCTGTTGCGGCCTGATTCGATTCCTTCATCTTAATTTGATGGTATCCAGAATAGGCGTCGAGGAAACACAAATAATCGTAACCTGCAGTCGCGTCAATGATTTGGTCGATGCGGGGTAGTGGGAAAGGGTCTTTAGGGCAAGCCTTGTTGAGGTCATTGAAATCGACGCACACGCGCCAGGATTTGTCCTTCTTTGGTACCATGACCAAGTTGTCCGGATGTTTGATTTCCCTAATAAACCCGGCCTCTAGTAGCTTGGCTAGCTCTTCTCCCATGGCTTGATGCTTGGGTTCGGAGAATCGCCGCAGTGTCTGCTTCACGGATTTGAAGCCCTTGATTATATTGAGACTGTGTTCGGCCAGCCTGCGTGGGATGCCGGGCATGTCTGAAGGGTGCCAGGAAAAAATATCCCAATTCTCTCGCAAGAATGTGCATAGAGCGGCGTCCACTGCCGGATCCAGCTATGCTCTGATAGATGCTGTCTTGTTAGGGTCCGCCGGGTGCACTTGAAAATTAACCATTTCCTCAGCCGGCTTAAAAGAGGTGGATTTAGATCTCTTATCGAGGATCACATCGTCCTTATCCACCGCCGACCGTAAATTTGTTAATTCTTTGGCCGCTAGGGCTTCAGATAATGCCTCGAGGGCTAGGGATGCGGTTTTGTTTTTGGCACGGAGGGCTTTGTCCGGGTCGCTCAAAATTGTTATGATTCCGTTGGGTCCAGGCATTCTGAGCTTCATATACCCGTAATGGGGTATAGCTTGGAAGTGTGAGAAAGCGTCCCGTCCGAGGATGGCGTGATACCCACTATTGAAGGGGACCACATGAAAGAGCAACTCTTCAGATCTGTAGTTTTCGGGCGTGCCGAATACCACATCCAATTTATTTCTCCCAGAGCATCGTGCTTCTCGAGTGGGGATGATGCCTCGAAAGGTGGTATTGCTTTGCTCGATGCGGGATCTATCCATCTGCATTTTATCAAGCGTGTTTTCATAAATGAGGTTAAGTCCACTGCAGCCATCCATGAGCACTTTAGTAAGCCGAAAACCATCCACAATGGGGTTTAATACTAGGGCAACGGGTGCTCGGACAGACCGAGCCTTTGGTTCGTCTTCGGCTGTAAAGGTTATTGTCGTGTCGTTCCATGGGGTCAGTGTGGTAACTTGGCGGACTTCGGCGAGGTCGCGGAGTGCCCTTTTGCGCCGATTATTTGAAGAAAAAGTCTCAAAGACCATGAGGACGTTAAAGTCGTCCCTCTCCGTAGAGTATTTCTCTAGAGTGGTGGTGAGGATGGCCTCTCCAATTTTTGCTACTTGTCGGAGTACCCAACATGCTCCAACGCTATGGGTAGGGTATGTGCGCGGAGTGGCGTGTAACGGACAGGTCTTGTCAAGGAGTTCGTCAAGAACGGACCTGTGCCCCGTGAAGGGTTTATTTTTCCTGCCCATCAACTGGTGGTCGGGTGACCCGCCAGGATGTATCCGTTTAGTCCGGGTCGCACACTCCTTAAAGGCAGCGGGCTCCAGTTGGGTCTTCTAGACCCTCCATGTGCTTTCCATCGCACAGTACTTTTGCACTACCTGTGATAGTTCCATAAAGCTATGTATGTGGCAACGGTCGAGGGCATTCAATATACCCTCGTTGGTTCAATTACGATGAAAGGCCGAAACTATGTCGTCGTCTGGGCAGTCTTTGATCTTGTTTTGAACAAGCAGGAATCTGGCCCAAAAGTGGTGGAAGGTTTCCTGAGGTTGCTGCCGCACATACATCAGGTCGTATATATCTGGAGAACCTGAGTTGCTTGGAGAATATTTATTGTGGTGGGTGGGTGGTTTAAAATTTAGATCCAATCCCACATCTGCATTTGGAGCTTGAAAGATCTCCGAGGCGACCAGTTCGGGTCCGGTGCAGTCCAAGGGCTTCTGCGATCCTATACCTGAGCTAGAGTCCAGAGGGCGTGAAGTCCCGTCCAAAGGAAGAGTATCTGGCTCAGGGTATTCAGAGACCCGAACATACTTGGTCTTCAACATAGGGAGGGAAGTGTCTTCGGCCGGTTCCTCAATGACCGCTACGAGGTGGGTGATCGGCGGGTTGTTAATTTCCCTCTGGTCAGGCTTGAGCCAGATCCGATCATAGTCCGTTGAGACCCCCAGGGCGGCGATACGGTCCAGCGGTTCGTTTAAAGACGAGACATCTGTCGGATCCATCTTCTCGGAGTACTCGAGGCCGATGCGAAGACGGTGTTCGGCGGCCGTAGGGGGTGTTGCGGGCTTGACGGCCGTACAAGCTCCTACGGTGAAACCGCCGAGCTGGAGGGTCTGCCCAGAAGCCAGGCTCCTTCCAGAAGTGATATTGCCGTTGATGACTAGGCGAGCCATAGATCGCTTTTGTAGACAGCACGGCGGAGCTCTCAATGAAAGCACCAATGTCGGTGTCAAAACCGGCAGATCTCGGGTAGGGGGGCCCAAGCTGTGCGTCTAGGGATCAATGGTAACAGGGGACCAAGGGACACAATAATTACCCAGGTTCGGGCCCTCTTAAAGGAGGTAAAACCCTACGCCTGCTTGATTATATTTGAAGAGTATAGAGATTACAAGAGTTGATCTACCTCGAGATCGTGGTGGCTAAACCCTATATGTCTAGCCTATAAATATTCTGATGACGGTAATGCGGATAGCCTCCACGGACTAACCCCTCCAGTTTATATACACCGAAGGGGCCTAGGGTTTGTACAAGGTCGATTTATCAGAGAAGGAAACAATACACCCGGACTCTAATCTTGCCATTAACGTATGGAGAAGTCCCACCCAGACACATTGGACGGTCTTCAGCTTGATCTTGTACGGCTCATCCAACCCGGCCCATACTCCTGGATCGGACACCTGAGGACCCCTGAATCCAGGACTCCCTCACAAGGTAGCCCAATCCTTTTTGTAGCAAAGAATAGGCTGAAACAGTCTCTCATAATAAGTAAAACGTTCTCGAGGACACAAGGAAATTTCATCTAGTCACTTTCATCATGTTTGTTTGATTCACGTTCGCTACTTTGATAATCTGATATGTGGGAGGACCGGTGATTGGGTGTTGTTATTACTGGAACAAACCTCCCACTTATGATTAACCCCTCTCGCAAGCATCCGCAACTACGAAAGAAGAATTAAGATAAAATCTAACCATAACATTAAACATATGGATCCAAATCAGCCCCTTACGGAATAGCGCATAAACTAGGGTTTAAACTTCTGTCACTCTAGCAACCCGTCATCTAATAACTACTCCACAATGCATTCCCTTAGGCCCAAAGATGGTAAAGTGTCATGTAATCGACGTTCACATAACACCACTAAGGGAATCAACAACATACATATCATGAAATATCGAACGAATACCAAATTCACATGATTACTTATGACAAGACTTCTCTCATGTCCTCAAGAACAAAAGCAGCTACTCACAAAACATATTCATGCTCAAGATTAGATAGGTATTGAATAGCGTAATAGATCTGAACATACTTCCATCAAATAAACCAACTAGCATCAACTACAAGATGTAATCAACACTACTAGCAACCCACATGTACCAATCTGAGGTTTTGATACAAAGATTGAATACAAGAGATGAACCAGGGTTTGAGATGAGATGGTGTTGTCGAAGATGTTGATGAAGATTAGCCCTCCCATGATGAGAGGGTTGTAGGTGATGATGATGACTCGATTTTCCCCTCACGGAGGAAAGTATCCCCGGCGGAATCTCTCCGCCGGAGAGCCAAAGTGCTCCTACCCAAGTTCCGCCTCGAGAATCGGCACTCCGTCCCGAAAGTCCTCTCCCTATTTTTTCCAGGGAAAATGGGCTTATATACCAGAAGATGGGCACCAGAGGCTGGCCAGGGGCCCTACTTCCCACCAGGCGCGCAAATGATCGTTCACTCTGAGAGGCTCTAGCCAGCAAACGACGTCATGCACCCTCTCCCTCACTAACCGCTAGAGGATTGCCATGCTATCAAGAGAGAATTGACATGTTGGACCATATTATCAGGAGAGAATTGTCATGTTAAAGCAGAGAAACTTGCCGTTTGTCATGGGTTTGCCACGTCGTGCCGCAGAAAATTGTCATGATATACAAAGAAGAGATGACCCGTATTTAGGATTTACCATGCTACATCATAGAATTTTGGTACATGATCATGGATTGCGCTACTGGAATTGTCATGTTATAGCAGAGAGAATTGTGATGTCATTTAAGAGAGAAATTACCCACATGTTCAGCAATTGCCATATCAGAGGAAAAAAGATTGATATGTTATAACAAAGAGATTTGTCATAGTACAACAAAGAAATTTTCCACACATGTCCAGGAATTGACATGCTATAGTAGAAAAATGATATGCTACACAAAGAAGTTGCCACTTTTTTCTTATATAATTGCCATGCTCTAACTTCACGGATGCAAGTCTCGTTCGCTCTAGGGGGTGGATGCAGCGAACGTTTGCGTTGTTCGCTCTAGGAGGCTCAAACGAGTGAATAACGCGCCCATGAGGATTGTTACGTTTCACGGCCTTGAGATTCGCATGCAGAATCCAACACACCGTAGAGCGCTCACTATAAAACACTCATAAGAGCACGTTCGCTCTATAATATTTTTAAAATAATTCCATGTGCTTTTTTTGAAGGGTAATTTCCATGTACTTTGGAACCCTCTATTTAACATTTGCATCTCGGAAAAGCTTGTGAAAATTTCAAAAAAAAAATTCCAGAAATCAGAGCCGTGGTTACGCTATTGGCCCACCATCCATACAGTGCATATGAAAAAAAAGGCTGGCGTGCTACATGCATGGACCATGCATGCAGCAGGCTGTAGCGTGATGGAGAGTGTCGAGACCGGCCTATGTGTGTAGACGTCTCTTTTAGCTTGGGGACACGCACAATGCTCATACGGATCTTTGTCAAATGGCCTGGCCGGCGTCCTCTCCTCTTCATCGAGCCATCTACTCCCTCGTACTGTACAATAGTAACGTGACAGTAATTAAGCCAGCGTATGGGTAAGGAGTACCTACGCCTGCATGTAGTACAGTAGTAGATATATGTAGCTACGTCTGCATGGCTAGCTCTCACCTCTATGCTAAGCTAGCTCGGACCAACATGAACAGTACTCTACGCGAAGAGTACACACATACACGTGCAAACTAGTAGATCTGTCATAGCCATCGAGTGTGAGTATACATGTACGGGACAGTGCCTATGCATCCATCCATGTCGGTTGAATTTGGTTTGAACTTGCCGAAATATGTATGAACACGCCGAAAATGGTTGAATTTGCGCCATATTTGTGCCGCACTTTAATTTTCACAAAAATCCGTGGACGCCATGACTGGATGGTATCACGCCCCCAGCGCGCGTTTTTAGCGCCTCCTGGAGGGCCAACGACTGGAGATGCTCTAAGGCGGGCGTGTCAGCTGGAAGATGGATCGACCTACATCGGCGACTTCTTTCATTGCGTCTACCGTACGTACGGCCTGCATCTGCATGGGCAGCCAGAGATCGTCTTGCCGTAGGCAGTACACATGAGAACTGCTACACGTATGACTAATTTCGTACGATGTACGTACGACAGTGGTCAGCAGCCGTTCGATCAGTTGGATGGACGAGCGAGATCATGTCGTATGAAAATCGTACGCACTGTTCATCATATGCACAGCAATTTCGAGTACACATCGCCCACCGACGCCCGGCTAACAAGTGAAAATGGCGTGTGGATCAAGCTAGCACGAAACGACCGACGGTTAATTGCACCATAGACATGTGTTTCTCTACGTGCGCGCATGGCGGAGTAACAGCACGCACGAACTCACTAGTAGAAAACAGGACTTTCGTTCGGGCCTGGCCAGCCCATTAGTCCCGGTTCCGCATGAACCGGGACCCATGGGGTGCATTAGTCCCGGTTCGTGAGCCCAGGGGGCCGGCCGGGCCACGTGGGCCACTGGTCCCGGTTCGTCTGAACCTTTTGGTCCCGGTTTAAGGCACGAACCGAGACCAATGCGCCTCGCCCCTGGCCCATGATCATTAGTCCCGGTTTGTGCCACAAACCGGGACTAAAGGGTTTGTACACGAATGAAAAATAGCTCAAAATAATTTTAGGGTCTTATACCTCAAAATAATTAGTACATGCATGAAAAATAACAAATGAAGTCAGAAAGGATTGAAAAATGATGATGTGGCTTTGAATAGTGCATTTTGAACACACAAAAAGTCAGGAGTTCAAATAAGTTTAAAAAATGAAATCCCTTTGTAACAAACGAGTTTCCGGATGAAATCCTGATACTTTGAAAGAGATTCTCCGTTTTGTACACGAAGTGCATCCAGTTTTTGCCGTAACCCTCTCAACTTTCTTGCACATGCTATGTGGATGAAATAATGATACCATGCCAACTTTCAACCTTTTCAGAGTTCATTTCAAATGCTTTTCAATTTTAGGGTCTTATAGCTCAAAATAATTAGTAAATGCATGAAAAATAACAAATGAAGTCACAAAGGATTGAAAAATGATGATGTGGCTTTGAATGGTGCATTTTGAACACACAAAAAGTCAGGAGTTCAAATAAGTTTTAAAAAATGAAATCCCTTTGTAACAGACGAGTTTCCGTATGAAATCCTGATACTTTGAAAGAGATTGTCCGTTTTGTACACGAAGTGCATCCAGCTTTTGCCGTAACCCTCTCAACTTTCTTGCACATGCTATGTGGATGAAATGATGATACCATGCCAACTTTCAACCTTTTCAGAGTTCATTTGAAACGCTTTTCAATTTTAGGGTCTTATAGCTCAAAATAATTAGTAAATGCATGAAAAATAACAAATGAAGTCAGAAAGGATTGAAAAATGATGATGTGGCTTTGAATGGTGCATTTTGAACACACAAAAAGTCAGGAGTTCAAATAAGTTTTAAAAAATGAAATCCCTTTGTAACAGACGAGTTTCCGGATGAAATCCTGATACTTTGAAAGAGATTGTCCGTTTTGTACACGAAGTGCATCCAGTTTATGCCGTAACCCTGTCAACTTTCTTGCACATGCTATGTGGATGAAATGATGATATCATGCCAACTTTCAACCTTTTCAGAGTTCATTTGAAATGCTTTTCAATTTTAGGGTCTTATAGCTCAAAATAATTAGTAAATGCATGAAAAATAACCAAATGAAGTCAGAAAGGATTGACAAATGATGATGTGGCTTTGAATGGTGCATTTTGAACACATAAAAAGTCAGGAGTTCACATAAGTTTTAAAAAATGAAATCCCTTTGTAACAGACGAGTTTCCGGATGAAATCCTGATACTTTGAAAGAGATTGTCCGTTTTGTACACGAAGTGCATCCAGTTTATGCCGTAACCCTCTCAACTTTCTTGCACATGCTATGTGGATGAAATGATGATATCATGCCAACTTTCAACCTTTTCAGAGTTCATTTGAAATGCTTTTCAATTTTAGGGTCTTATAGCTCAAAATAATTAGTAAATGCATGAAAAATAACAAATGAAGTCAGAAAGGATTGACAAATGATGATGTGGCTTTGAATGGTGCATTTTGAACACACAAAAAGTCAGGAGTTCAAATAAGTTTTAAAAAATGAAATCCCTTTGTAACAGACGAGTTTCCGGATGAAATCCTAATACTTTGAAAGAGATTGTCCGTTTTGTACACGAAGTGCATCCAGTTTTTGCCGTAACCCTCTCAACTTTCTTGCACATGCTATGTGGATGAAATGATGATATCATGCCAACTTTCAACCTTTTCAGAGTTCATTTGAAATGCTTTTCAATTTTAGGGTCTTATAGCTCAAAATAATTAGTAAATGCATGAAAAATAACAAATGAAGTCAGAAAGGATTGAAAAATGATGATGTGGCTTTGAATGGTGCATTTTGAACACACACAAAGTCAGGAGTTCAAATAAGTTTAAAAAATGAAATCCCTTTGTAACAGACGAGTTTCCGGATGAAATCCTGATACTTTGAAAGAGATTGTCCGTTTTGTACACGAAGTGCATCCAGTTTTTGCCGTAACCCTCTCAACTTTCTTGCACATGCTATGTGGATGAAATGATGATATCATGCCAACTTTCAACCTTTTCAGAGTTCATTTGAAATTCTTTTCAATTTTAGGGTCTTATAGCTCAAAATAATTAGTAAATGCATGAAAAATAACAAATGAAGTCAGAAAGGATTGAAAAATGATGATGTGGCTTTGAATGGTGCATTTTGCACAAAAAGTCAGGAGTTCAAATAAGTTTTAAAAAATGAAATCCCTTTGTAACAGACGAGTTTCCGGATGAAATCCTGATACTTTGAAAGAGATTGTTCGTTTTGTAAACGAAGTGCATCCAGTTTTTGTCGTAGCCCTCTCAACTTTCTTGCACATGCTATGTGGATGAAATGATGCTATCATGCCAACTTTCAACCTTTTCAGAGTTCATTTGAAATGTTTTTCAATTTCAGGGTCTTATAGCTCAAAATAATTAGTAAATGCATGAAAAATAACAAATGAAGTCAGAAAGGATTAAAAAATGATGATGTGGCTTTGAATGGTGCATTTTGCACAAAAAGTCAGGAGTTCAAATAAGTTTAAAAAATAAAATCCCTTTGTAACAGACGAGTTTCCGTATGAAATCCTGATACTTTGAAAGAGATTGTTCCTTTTATACACGAAGTGCATCCAGCTTTTGCCGTAACCCTCTCAACTTTCTTGCACATGCTATGTGGATGAAATGATGATATCATGCCAACTTTCAACCTTTTCAGAGTTCATTTGAAATGCTTTTCAATTTTAGGGTCTTATAGCTCAAAATAATTAGTAAATGCATGAAAAATAACAAATGAAGTCAGAAAGGATTGAAAAATGATGATGTGGCTTTGAATGGTGCATTTTGAACACACAAAAAGTCAGGAGTTCAAATAAGTATTAAAAAATGAAATCCCTTTGTAACAGACGAGTTTCCGGATGAAATCCTGATACTTTGAAAGAGATTGTCCGTTTTGTACACGAAGTGCATCCAGT
>NC_057802.1:578530990-578532166 GCF_018294505.1 Triticum aestivum
CGTAACCGTCTCAACTTTCTTGCACATGCTATGTGGATGAAATGATGATACCATGCCAACTTTCAACCTTTTCAGAGTTCATTTGAAATGCTTTTCAATTTTAGGGTCTTATAGCTCAAAATAATTAGTAAATGCATGAAAAATAACAAATGAAGTCATAAAGGATTGAAAAATGATGATGTGGCTTTAAATGGTGCATTTTGAACACACAAAAAGTCAGGAGTTCAAATAAGTTTTAAAAAATAAAATCCCTTTGTAACAGACGAGTTTCCGTATGAAATCCTGATACTTTGAAAGAGATTGTCCGTTTTGTACACGAAGTGCATCCAGTTTTTGCCATAACCCTCTCAACTTTCTTGAACATGCTATGTGGATGAAATGATGATACCATGCAAACTTTCAACCTTTTCAGAGTTCATTTGATATGCTTTTATAAACTAAAAAGCTTTTATAAACCTCTAGTATTTTCGTAAAGAATTAAAATTTAAACTATTCAAATTTGGAAACTAATGGAGTAACAGAAAATTTATAATTATTCTGAGCTAAAAGAAAAAAGAATAAAAAATAAAGCAAAAATCAAAAGAAAATAAATAATTCAAAAAACAAAAAAATACTGGAAAAAATAAAAAAATGCCGCCTAATGGGCCACACGGACTGCATACGACTAAAAACCCATCTGCACATGGGCCAGGATGCAGGCCCAATAGGCCCAACATGGAAGTGACAAGGGTAGGCATGTAATGCCTGCATATTAGAGGGGAGCTCAGCACCTGAGCTGCAACGCAGCTTATGAACAGGTGCTGAGCTCTCTCAGCTAGCGAGGTGGGACTAAACTTCCCACCGCACCGCGCCTGCACATTAGTCCCGGTTGGTGGCTCCAACCGGAACCAATGCTCCCCTTTGGTCCCGGTTGGTGGCACCAACCGGAACCAATGCCCACCCTTTAGTCCCGGTTGGTGCCACCAACCGGGACCAAAGCTCTCTGCTTCCCGCCCTTTGGGCTAGTGAAAAGAGGCCTTTGGTCCCGGTTGGTGCCACCAACCGGGACTAAAGGTGGCATTCGTCCCGGTTTGTGTGTTGAACCGGGACAAAAGCCTTTGCTATATAAGCCAGCACTTAGGAAATTTTCAGATTTCCATCGCCAGTTTCCCCCCGCCCGACGACGCCGCGAGCTCG
>NC_057802.1:578532980-578582238 GCF_018294505.1 Triticum aestivum
CTTTATTTTATATATTTATAGTAAGTGCTTAGTAGTTGAACTAGTTGATTAATTAATAGAACTATTTTATTAAATTTTACTATATATAGAAGTAGTTTATTTTTAGTAAGAACTACTTTATTTTATTTATTTATAGTAAGTGCTTAGTAGTTGAACTAGTTGATTAATTAATAAAACTACTTTATTTTATTTATAGTAAGTGCTTAATTAGTAGTTGAACTAGTTGATTTAACAAAACTAGTTTATTTTACTATAGAAGTAGTTTATTTTTAGCAAGGAAATTAATAGAACTAGTTTGTTTTTTTAGTTAAAGCAATTATTCCCGCATCGACGTCGACGATGCCTATCCCGCATCCTCGTCGTCGACTCGGCGGAGGAGGCCGTCTTGATCAGAGGGGCCATGTCCGGGACTGGGCTCCACCGGGCTGGTTTTGGGAGGTGCTACCTTCCGGTGGGCGTAGGTTGGTGAGGAACCAGCCCGTCGTTGACCCGATCCTTGTTTGGTGGCGCTCGCGTGGGCCAGTGATGGTGCCGAGGCTTCCGGACACCGCGGAGGTGGTACGTCACCGTGTCAGCGAGGAGGACCAGCACGTCCGTCGCTACATGGTTGCGTTGGAGGGCAGGTTCGACAATACCTGGCAGGTTCTTCAGGGATCTCACTGGAGCTATGATCCTGTGATGGTTCCGTCCCTTTGGGTGTCCACCGCCCGCGCCGATACCCATCAGGCGCTACTGTTCTAGCTGTACTAGCGATGCTATATGTATGATAGTATTAGAGGTGTATTAGTGATAATATTCGACGATGTACGGACGCATGGAGATGATGTAGTTTTGCTTATAATTGAATACATCCTAATTTGAATACTACTTTATTTTATGATTTGATTTTGCTTATTGAATGCTCAAAGTGGAAAACTACTCCTACTTTGAATGCTAAAATTGGAGAGCACCATGATTAGTTGATAGCTTATAGGGTTTTTGTTTTCGCAGAAATCTAGGAGCCCCCGGCCCCTTCATCATCCCCGCCGTCGTCCCCGTCACCGCCCCCTCCGACATCGAGGTGAGACCAGCCAAATCCTCTTTTAGAAAGATAATTAAACGATATTTCGGGTTGACTGTAAGTCTGTCGAGTCTCCACCATATATGAGAGGACGAAGAATCCCAACTGTTGTCGTGGGGGTAGCTTCTCCTTCGTTCCCGTGTGCTAGACAATTTGGTGTAATGCACTCGAGAATGAAAGGAGGAGCTACCATCACCGACGGTCGCAAATGTCAGAGAGGAATCAGTGAGGGAGAGTTCCACCATATATATATGAGAGGACGAAGAATCCCGACTGTTGTCGTGGGGTTCGCTTCTCCTTTGTTCCCGTGTGCTAGACATTTTGGTGTAATGCACACGGGGACAAATGGAGGAGCGACCATCACCAACGGTCGAATGTATACACCACATGAGCTGAGAGTTTTCAAGAAAAGACTCGACAAACCGATAGTCAACCCGTGATGAATAATAATGATCTAACTTAGGTTTTTTAGTACATATATTTAATTGTAGATGTTTAATATTTGAATTATGAACATAGGAAATGTCGTACTCGGACGACGAAAGTCTCCCGGGGGAGTGCGACTGGTGCCACGACGACTGAGGTCAGTGCGACAGGCCTCACCTGGACGAAGATCGGCGCTTCAGTATTAAGCTGGAGGAGACCTTCGATGTTGAAACGGTAAGCAACGACGACAAGTGTCATTTTTTCGTAATTAAGCACGACTTAAACTATTTCAACGTGTACTTTTCATCTTTTACAATTCGGCTAGCTTAGCCCATGCTATGCAAGACGCTACGTCTTGGAGAGGATGGGTTTTGAAGACCATGAAAGTATGAAAACAAAGAAAATTCACCTAAGGACCCATCATGATATAGATTTTGAAGTAAAGCTGTATAATTCTGAGAGCGTAACCCATTTTGGTTGCAAAAATTGGGAAGCATTTTGCAAGATGTATGGTTTTGATGAGGGTATGCTTGTCACCATGGATCTTGGTGATCCTGACATCGAGCAAGACAATATGGAAATTTGGGTCCTTGTTGATACGCCTCCAATTTTACCGCTATGTGAGTTTCTCAAACATAGTTAATTAGCTAATTTATATTGTTCATTTCAAAATAATTGACAGCTTATTTTCATTGACAGCTTATTTTGATTGTTCAAACAATGTGCGGAACATGGTAGACAGAACCTACTACACCGATGGCTCTGAGTTAACTTATAAGGAGAAAACTCATCTGGTCGGATTTTGTACTGATCTTGAGAATTACAATATCTATTGTAAAACTCCTCCGCATTATGGTCAATACGTGCCACTAGTGCACGTGTTGAACTACGGTAACTACTATGGAGATACCCTGGTAAGATTTCTTACTATTACGACATCCGTGCATATTTTGCATAGTTCTAAAACTAGTACATCATTGCTAACTATGAAGTTATTACTATGTTTTTCAACAGATAATCCCAGAGGATTGTGTGCCTCATTTGATGTATCAGAATGGTAGGCTTGATGTTTTGAATATACAACCAGGTCATCCTACGAATCTCAACTGTCCATACCGGATTTCTAAAAGAAGTGGAGACATGCAAATCAAAGAATGGAAAAAATGTATGGACAGTCGCAAGGAGGTTCTTGGAAGCAAAAGGAAGCGAAGCGCAAGAATTGGAGACAGGATGATCTCCATTCTCCATAATGGAGAGTCAGGGTCTATATTGTTTTATGCTATTTTACCTTAAAAAGGGTATTTCGGTCCTACCTAATACTGATGATCATGTGCTAAGAACAATTAAGTAGGGTTGGTTCGATGACTGTGAGGATGATGATCGTATGACTTGTTATTAATAACGAGTAGAAGTTGTATGATGATGATTAGTAGGACTTGTTATTATATATGATGATGCATGATGCGCGCATGAAGAGTTATTATATATCAGCGGGTGAAATGAACATGGATTGGATTGAAGTGAAGGCAACATGCATGTGGTGCGTGTCAAAAGTAGTACAATCCAAACTTGATCAAGTTAGGATTAGTATTACTTTCGACATGCACCACATGTTGCCTTCACTTCAATCTAAGCCATGTTTAGGCATAGCAATACGTAGCGTTGGTAAACCAAGCACGGAGATATAAGAGAGGACACTTCTCTCTAATAGCTACCTAATAACAACCTAAATTAACCCCCAAAACCCCTAAATCAGCCCCTTCAAAAAAATACAAAAACCTCAGCTCCAACCAGATGCTGACGCGTGGATGCCTATTGGTCCCGGTTGGTGGAGGACCTTCTGTCCCGGTTCGTGTAAGAACCGGAACTAAAGGCCAAGGGCATTAGTAACGACCTTTTAGTCCCGGTTTACAAACCGGGACAGAAGGCCCTCACGAACCGAGATAATAGGCCCTTTTTCTACCAGTGACTGTTCAATCAGAGATGAATTGAGCCGTAGATTTCCTTTTTTGAGCAGCAACTTCAATTCCGATTCAATAACCAAGCCGTACAGGACACACCCCTCCGGATAGCCAAATATAGAGTTAAACCGTACGCGTAAATTTAATCCACCGTAGGTTGAGCGATAGAGGGCAGTTGTAGTATCTTAGGTACGTACTGTATACACATGAAACGATCGGCTGGTTGTCGGATCACGCGTCCTGGATTCGATCTGATGGCGATCGAGCATGCACGGCCGAATTACTGCCGCGATCATTTCGTCCGGTACCAACAGTGCACGGTTAATGAGCTAAGCTAGCTCGATTCTGTATATACTATCCTATGGTAGCTGCGCACCGCACTCAATCTACTATACTACTGGCAAAAAACTAGCAGTACGTATGAAATGGTACAGTTCCAGTAGTATATGGGCCCATTACTGCGTATGGTTAAAAGCGAGATACACGCGTACTAAATGGGAGTAGCACGTACGTAGATACGAGGAGCGTTTCGTGTGTCCCCACGTTATTGTACGGAAACATGCGTATCGTAGCGTCTAGAGCCACGGGCCGTCGACGTCTGGGGAAAATCCTACTGTCTACATATCTATCTACGAACACTATACGGAAAAGTACGTACGCTGCCGTCGACGTCGATCCAGGGGAAAAATTTAGGACGTGCATGTAGCTAGAAGCTTTAGCATGCATCCTCTGTTCTTTTTATTGTTTGCACGGTCTATTCTGTTATTCGACGCCATATTAGTACTTTTTCTGTTTTTCTGCTTCACGTATAAGATTTGTTTGAAATTAAACTATGCAAAATTTGATGGAATTTATATTGAAAAATATCAACTTCTATGCTTTATTCTACAGTCATACGCTTTATTTTGAATGTTATTTTTTTCCCTATAAAGTCGGTTAAACCTTGTAAGTTTGACTTCAGACTAATTTTAAATGAAAAAGTAGACAACATGTACGACACACATTAAATTTTGATGCTAACAATACAGGATGGAATTTATTTATTTTTGGCCCCGAAACCGTATAGCAATTATTCTACGGTAATTTTACATTTATAAAATAAATTATGTATAAATTATAAGGGAAGGCTCCCTGAAATTCGATGTGCGGTACGGATGTAAGAGCAACTCTAGCAGACCCCACATCCCGCCCCGACCCGTAAAATAACCGTCAAAATGCGGGTCGGGCGAAAAAACCAGCCCGATCAGACCCCGCATCCCGCCCCGGCCCGCAAAAAGTTTTAGGGGGCGCGGCAAAATCCCGACCCCAACCCGGGAGAACGCGGTTTCGCCCCCGCGGCTGCGGTGCCCTGCATATAAGCGGAAGCGGTTGCTGGGAGGACATTTCATCCCGCGCTTTCTCCCACCAACCACCTCCCCTCTCCCCACCCCCTCGCGCCGCCGCTGGCCGCCGCCCAAGATTCCGGCGAAAGCAGCTGGCAGGAGCACGCCGGAAGGCCGCCACGCGCACGAGGCCTCCCCTCCCTCCCCCCTGTGTCAGCGGGCCGCCGGATTTGCAGATTTGCGGCACTTCATCCCGGGCCGCCGGATTTGGCTTTTTCTGGCCGCCGGTTGTGGCCTCAAGCGACGGAGTGGTCGGGGAGCCTCTCCCGCAGCCCAGGCAAGGGCGCATCGCTGCATGCAGGTACGGGTTCGTCCGCCCGCGGCCGCCGAAGGTTTGCGGGCATGGACTCGTCCGGCCGTCCACCGGGCTCGCGCTCGCGCATCGTCTTTGTGGGTTGCAGATGCCGCTCATAGAGTGCGACGATTGCACGTAGAAAGTGTTGCGGCTCACTTCGAGCACGCCGAAGCACCCCGGATGGGTGTTCTTCAAATGCGAAAACGACGGGGTACGTGCACTTGCGGTAGCTCGTTTCATAGTTCATTCTCTAGTTCAATTGCGGTTGCTCACTTCGAGCTTGCTCATTCTTTTGCGTAGGACGATGGATGCTCATTTTGGTTTCGGAAGGCCAATACATTGATTTGTTGATAGAAAGAAACTTAATAAATGTTAGTGCACTCCTTAGTACAGTCGAAGGCAATGATGTGGCTGCATGTGCAACTAGAGGGGAAGCAACATCTACTTCTTCCGAACCAAAGATGAAGAAAGAAGAATGCAAAATCAAAAATCCACAGATCAACAACGAATGCATGGAGAAGATATTAGTCCAACTAGTGGGAGCAGTTATGGAAGTTGGAAATCTTCTCAAATGCATATTTGTAGTTCTTATTTTCTTTGGTCTTGCTATTCTACCAAAGATTTGGTGATATCTTTTGTATCCAATGTTGTTAAATAAGAAAAGCAATGCAATATGCAAGATCAAATTAAGTTGCAAATTTAAGTTTTGCGGGCCGGGAGGAGCTGCGTTCGATCAAACGCCGCAACCCCAACCCGAAAAAAGCATATTCTGGGAATATACTTTTTACGGGTCCATTATGCGGGGTCTGCATACGCGGCCGTCCGCGCCGGCCCGCAAAGACGTTTTTCCGCGACCTGCAAAAACGTTTTTCCGCGACATGCAAAAACGTTTTGCGGGTCGGGAGGATGCGGGGTCTGCTAGAGTTGCTCTAATGTAGGCTCTGCATTTATATCTTCGATTCACATAGATGGTCCGTGCGTACGTGAAGAAGATTTCCGGTCCATAAATCCGCAGTCATGAACAGCGGTTCGACGGTTGCTCGCTTTACTCTACCATGCACGTCCATGCATAGATGCCCCCTTTTCTGGAGACGTACAAGAAAATGATTAAATTGTCGATTTACGTACCACTTATCACACATGCATCTTCATCCGCGCATACTAATTACTAGGTGCATGTTTCTAATGGAAGGGATTTTCTCCTTGATTTCATTAACGCAATCATAGAGGTTCTTACAGGGTCTCAACTCTCAAAACAACAAACTGAAATATAGATATCATTTTCTCTGCAGGATTACACACAAAACGATAAAAAAAATATCATAGCTGAATTTTTTAACTTGTCATTCTCAACTATCTGAAGTTGTAGGGGCACTACTTGATCTCATTATACTGCACATCACGATACTGGTATTTATGCATGTATTCATACACATACATTGGTCTGTCTTTAAATTGACGGAGGTGAATCGATATTTCGTGCGTCTGACGTTTTGGCGTGCTCTCAAGGTCATGCGGAATATTCACGTGTAAGGCAAGTATCCTAGAAATTGTACGTACGAGTACATTTTTCATTTAGGATTGACAACGTATAATCTTCAAAAATATACATGTAGGTTTTCTAAATAAAATCTTGATGGAGTCCATCCGATGTGCCGCTGTGTGTGGCTCGTGCAGCAAAAAAAAATACAGTAGGAAGATCGTCTGTGCTATACACATGCTGCGCGAGCTGCCGCACGATAGTGGAGGCCGAGCTGGCAGTAGGCTACACATCAGAGGCAGTAGGGACGATGGATCGATGTGGCTGCCCCGAGGACAAACAAGCAGAACAGCTGGCCTGTACACTACCTGCTGCTCTGACCTAAACCCCAAAGCAAGCATGGAAGGAAAACAAAATCATCTTTTAACCCGCCCTGACTGCCCACCTGCACTCCGACCGCTCTGCTGCTTGCATTTCTTCGTTTCAATCGTTTCACCACCGCTTTGTGGTTTTCCACTTGTAGTTTAGGGAAGAGAGCAGGGACCTTGGCACCTCCAATACGTACTTGTTTTGTGAGACGGTACGAGCCGTGGAATGGTGAGGTACCTACTTGCGGTCATTTCTCTTCCTCGGCTCCAGTGGACGCGACTGCGGAAGCAGCCTTGCCTCTGGTCAGCGCGGCCTCCAGCTTGGAGGACTGGCGATGCACGTACTCCAGTACCAGCTGGCGCGCGGCTTCGAGAGGTTCGAGGTCTCAGTCGCTCAGACGCACGGCCCAGCGATAGAGCCGGCGGCGCCAGGTCACGAGCGGTGATGATAGAGAGAGGACGGACGTGTCGACCGCTGCTGGATCGGCTCGCCAAACAATTTGTTTGCCACAGTGAATCCGCCTACAGTGGCCACACTGCATGCATGCATGCTTCCCGGATGACAGCAGGTTTTCGGGGGGCACCGCCGAACATGACAAGGTGGCCTTGCCATCCCCTGCAGCCGAAAGAGAGAAACGAAAAGCTCTTTTTCGCTCGCGCTCAGCCACCCATTCCATGCAGATGCAACCACGGGCAGGCAGGCAGGCAGGCACGAAGGGCCGAGCGGCGGCCGGCGCAGCACAGCGAGCGCAACAGTGTCGTCTTCGGCTCTTCGCTGGTCGCTGCTGACGGCGGGGCCGCCGGCACAGTCGTCCTCGTCGCTGCGCCTACGCGCGGGCAGCGTGCCGCGGCGCACTCACTGGCACGCGCCCCCAGATTTACCCCCGTGCCGAAATCAGACCGCCACATGCCTTGGTCTGCCGCTGCCGGCGACGCCTTCTCCCTCCCTCCCCGGCTCGTGCCCGGCGCAGGCCTCCCCAGCTACACCTACATCTAGCTGCACTGCACTGCACTGCTACACCTACATCTACTCCCAGCTAAGCCCGAAACGAAAAATCTGCCTCGCCTGCCACGCCTCGCCGCCACCCCTTTCACGTGCGCCAGCTGACGGACCTGACGTGCCCCATACTCAGCCAGCTAGCCGCCGCGCGCGCCGCCCGATCGCCATCGAGCGGTCTGACCTCGCGCACAGCCAGGCACGGGGCACATTGCGGCTCCACACGACTCGAGCCCCGGGCCCCGGCTCGGGGGGTGGGCCGCCGTGGGCTTCCGCGCGATCACGAGGATGGTGGATGGCTACTGCACGCAGCGCCCCCGCCTTCTTGGCTCCGCCCACCCGGACTTGTCCCCGGCAAGAAAAATGGCTTTCCTTTTCCTGCTTGTTTGTGAACCAACGACAAGGTGTATCGAAGCAATCAGGAAGGGCTCTGGACCATATTCGAGTCGGAAACTCTACAAAATCTACCCATGAAAAGTCATGGAGGGTAGGCCTAGGCCCACCTGATCGCTAGCTACTAGCTTTGCAGCGAGAAATATATAATTGCATATAAGCCGTGGACCACTGAAATATTTTAATCCGTTCCATAGCCATAACATGATGATTGGCAAGACTCTCCTCCACCATCAGATTTTTAGTAGTTGATTGATTTTGTAGTGTGATAACTAACAAAAGGATGCACAGCTAGCACATGAATGGTACGCCAAGATCAGACGGCGGTTGTGCATCCAAGCTCATGATTGAGCATACGCTGTAAAGTCGTCCCTGTATCTATGCGCCGCGCGTATGCAGGCTATGCAGCTGCTAGCTATTTTGCAGCTACAAAATAGTCACACTTGCACAATGCGTGTATCAAGTGAACCAGCTCAAGGAGAAATTATGTATACATATAAATATAAGTTGTTGATTAAGTCGGTAACATTCTATGCTACATTATTCCGTGCAACGTCTGCAGCCTCAAGTATTGGAGCGGAATATTTCCAGAAGCCCTTTACAGGCATGCAGGGAACAGCTGCGTGCTCCTTTTATTTAAAGCGGATTTTGTTCTGTTCCAAAAACGAGAGTCCTACGCAATGCAACCCAGGGAACTAGCACACGAAACCTACAAACTGCAGTTACCTAATCCATTTATAAACCAAATTATTATTCATACTATGCTATTTTGAGGGAGGAATATACTATCAGATGGGGAATAATGATAGCATAAAAGAGAGTTGTTGTCTTGTTGATTAAGTGTACTTATGTTTTTTTGTATTTGTGTATAGAGCCATAGAGGTAGTACTTCCTCCGTTTCTTCTTAGTCCCCATATAAAATTCGGCTAAAGTCAAACTTTGTTAACTTTGACTGAGTTTGTAAAAAAAATCAAGAGTCACAATACGAAATCAATATTATTAGATGCATCATGAAATTAATTTGTATACCATATAGTTTTAGTATTGTTGATGTTGATTTTTTTCTACAAAGTTAGTCAAATTTTATAAAGTTTGACTTTGACCAAATATTATATGCAGACTAAAAAGAAATGAAGGGAGTACTAATCAACGTCGGGCTCGAGTAAAATAATCTAAATAATACCTTGGAAGCACGAATAATAATTGTTAACGAATAAAATACAATTCATAGAGCAGCTAGAAGCTTCTATTATTTATATATTGTTAGTGGACACGGCAGACGGAAAAAACAAGCTCACAAAATCAACAACTCCTGCAAATTGCAGTCACCAAATCCATTTCTAAACGAAGTTACTATCGACTGCTATGCTACTTTGCGGGAGTAAATTGCTAGTATCAAATTACGGGGAGTCATAATAATCACAATAGCTAAATGTTAGTCGACTGATTTACTATTCTGGTCAGTCGATTTTGAATGAAGGAAGGGCCTCGCCGTAGAGAAGGAATGGCCTTCCCCCATTATCTATCTTAGTGTGGTGGTGGGGGGTCGTTGTGGGGCTTTGACGGAGAAAAAAACTAGAAGCGGGCAGGGCGCGGTGGCAAGACCGGCGGTGGGGCGGTTCATGGAAGGGTGGTGCAAGGCGGTTCGGCCGGTGGCACGTTTGGCAGGTAGGCGTGGCCGGTGGCATTTATTTTTCATCCAACTGCTGGAAAAAAATGAACTGACGCAAATTCTTTTTTTAGGCGACTTACGTCTAGCCATTTCCAATAATAATAATATATAGGGGGTGTTTCTTTCCGGGAACATTTTGGTGTATGGATTAGAAAATGTTCCTCTTAAAGACTTATTAACCAAACAGGAGGGACTACTAGAGACTACAAGTTGCCTTTTGGGACTAAATGAAGAAGACTCTCAAGAAGAGTCTTTTTTGGGGCTTTTCCAACAATGCCCCTCCATGCACCCATTGGCCCGCCGCCTCGTGGTGTTGTTTGTTGTTATTTTTCTGTATACTAGCGGTAACATGGTCATTTAATAACCTCTAGGAAAGGATAGGGACTTTTTAGTTCCTGAAAACAAACAGGAAGAGACTTTTTAGAGCCTTGGGATTTTTTATTTGGAACTAGAAAAGTCATAAGACTTAACCAAACAGGGCCATACGCGGAGTAGTAGTAGAGCAATCGTGCATGATTCCCTGTGTTGTTGATGGCGGGTAGGCGTGGCGAGCTGGCTGGCTGGGTGCGCGCCTACGTGCAGGTGGAGGGAAGCGGCATCTCGAGGAGGACTGGCAGCGCGTGGCCACAATTCGGGGCGTGTTTTTCTTTTGTTATTACTAGTCGACGATGAAGAAGAGCAACAAAAAAAGGAAATCAAAAGGTGCAGGCAAGGCAGGCAGGCTGACAGGGCAGAGCGCAGGTTGTGGTGAGCTGGGAGTGAGCGGAAGCCAGCTGGGACTCTTTCGGGTACGCCGCGGACGCAGCTCCCGTCGCCGCTCGCCTCGACTTCGGCCTACGCCCGCCCTGGGCACGGTCCATGGACCGCCCCGGCGAAAAGCCCACCCCACCCCCGGCTTCAGTCGAAATCTTGGCGCCGTTGCGCCTCGATGGGTTCAAGCCAAGCAAGCCCCAGCTCTGCCCCGTCCCTCCGACGCGGCGGCCAGTTTTCGCTTACGTGCGGTCCATGGACGGGGCTCACGCGCGGCTGCAGCCTCGCCTTTTGTATCTTGCCCAGAACCGGAGGTGCACTGTAGCTTGCCGTGCTGTCCTGCTCTCTCTCTCCCATGTGTCCCACACTCTTTACCACGCCCGGGCCCACCGCCTCATTCCATTTTCGCTCCCCAAACAAAAGCCTTGGTCCTTCCCTGCCCTGGTGTGCCAAATACCCGTCCTGCCCCTGCCCCCGTACCTGTACTACTGTCTACAGTAAACCATTTTGGGGTTGGGTCTCCGCCGATCTCTGCTTGGGCTGGAACGGAATTGGCGTCTCCTCCCGGATAAAAATGCATGCACAGTGTGAGCGTGGTCTCTCTTCTCTGCCGTCAAACACGCATGGCCCGAGTGCTACCTCGCTGAATAGTCAAAGATAGTACGTAGTGTTAGCGATACTGACAACGCACGTGTGTTCTGAATAAAGTTGATGGAAGAGTTAAGCAACACTGCTAGGAGTACTCTTGATTGGTCAAACGTGAGATTTAGGTCTATTTAAATTAGTAGTAGTACTACCGTGAAGGCCCTACTTACACGGATTGGTTCCGGAGGAAATTTACTGCTAAGAAAAATGTTGTTTGTTTCTTCCTGAAAAAGCAATGCTTCAAGGCAGTAGGGAATTTGAACAGTGAGAACATACTCAAATAGGGCAGGCTACATGGGAAAGACCAGCAAGCCAGCGTACAAAGTAAAGAGTATGCATTATGCAGCTAAATTATTTAGTTAACACTCGTGGAACTTTAACAGCCTCAGATTCTTCCAAGTGCATCGATTCCAAGTGCGGTTCTTCTGACTCGAACGCTTGACCGGTCTCGCAGCCTCACAACACACTGCATCACGAGGTAATTATTGCGCCACATGGACGATAAAACTCCACGACAGCACCCATATGCTTCCTGTCATCGTGTGAGGTGGCAAAGATAAATATTCACGGAAAACTTATCCCACTGTACGTTTCTACGCGTGCAATTTCTTTAGTACATGCAATAGTTTTTGTTATCCTGTGAGGCCCCTAAACTAATCACGAAAACTGCTGCTGCGACAGTAATGAGCAGTTAAGTGCACGCTAATGTAGAGTCACAAGCAGGGCGGAGAGTGAGAGTGGTAAATAGGAGTAGTGACGTGATGTAATGAACAGTTATGTCGTTGGCGTGGTGATGGCAACACGTACGGCGGTTTTCGAGAAACTGTAGAGTGTAGCGGCAGTTCGATCGGCGATTGAGTGTGTTGTACTCGTGGTCGTGTAGTAGTAGAAGAATACCCGTACGAAAGCTACATACCTGGTCTGGTCTGGTCTGGTCGTGGTCGACGACAACGACATGGCGTGCTTGAAAATACCACTCATCACTCTTATTTTTTCTGGTCCATACTCTATACTATATGACTCTCGTCAATTCCTGCCTGTTTCCTCCTCTCGCACGTGGAAAAAGACCACTTTCAAACCCTCATTTTATTCTATCTTTCGTCCGTTGATTAGCATGTACGTGTGGTCCAAGGGGAAGCTATTCCAAAATTCGAAAACAGTCTCGAGTTACAGCCTCTGTCCGAGACAATAAAAATGAGCCGAGATGGATGCAGCGAGGGAGCTCGCTCGCGTGGTGGCCGCAGATTGCGCAGTCGTGTTTGTTGGTGGTGCGGATCTGTGTGTTAACACTAATTGCCGTTGGTGGTTGCACCCGCATCGCGCATGCATGCAGGCAGGCCAGGGCCAGGCCGGTGCCTGCTACGTACCGCTACGGACTGCGTCGTCACGCGTGGCTGCCTGCCCGCAATCAATACCGTCGATCGCTAATCGACCAAGATAACTGTGGCCGTATTGAGCGATTTCTAAAAAATGGCGTGCGCTGCAGACCGATCTTCTTCTACTTGCCTGGCCGCGAGAGGCCCGCACGTCACGTACAGCGTACCGGCAGGTCGGTGCGAGTGCGCGCAGGAGAGCTAGGGCGGGCACTAGCGCTCCTGGCCCAGCGCGCGACGACCCAGACCCATCTGATCCGTTTTGTGTCTGGGTCGACCCATTTCGCGTAAATTTACGCCGGGTTTGGTCGCGGCGGACAACAAACGGACGCGCGCCTCGTCCGCGTTTGGGCCGCGTTGCAGGCGGCCACCTACCTCCCACCGCCCGACATCAATGCGCACGCGCGGCCGACCCCCTGTCATCCGCCCAGGCGAACGGTCGCGGTCCTTCTTAAATGGGAACCCGTGGACCGGTCGTCGTCCACACTCCCCCACTCCACCCCGCGGCCTCCTCGAAACCCGACAACCCCAAACCCTAGCCTCGCCTCGAACTCGCCGGCCGGCCACGTAGCAGCCATGGGCCTATGGAACTACGGCCGGAAGGGGAAGCACGACCGCGAGGCTGGCTCCTCGTCGGGGCGTCGCCGTGGCTCCGTGAAGAAGGAGGAGCCCGCATCACCAAAGCGTCGGGAGTTGGGAAACGTAGTAATTTCAAAAAAATTCCTACGCACACGCGAGATCATGGTGATGCATAGCAACGAGAGGGGAGAGTGTCGTCTACGTACCCTCGTAGACCGTACGCGAAAGCGTTATAACAACGCGGTTGATGTAGTCGTACGTCTTCACGATCGACCGATCCTCAACACCGAACGTACGACACCTCCGCGTTCAGCACACGTTCAGCTCGGTGACGTCCCGCGAACTCACGATCCAGTAGAGCTTTTGGGAAGAGCTTCGTCAGCACGACGGCGTGGTGACGGTGATGATGATGCTACCGTCGCAGGGCTTCGCCTAAACACCGCTACGATATGACCGAGGTGGATTATGGTGGAAGGGGCACCGTATACGGCTAAGAGATCAATAATCAATTGTTGTGTCTTTGGGGTGCCCCCTGCCCCCGTATATAAAGGAGCTAGGGGGGAGGCGGCCGGCCAAGGAGGAGGGCGACTCCTCCTTTCCTAGTAGGAGTTGGAGAAGGGGGAAGGGAGGGAGAGAGGAGGAAGGAAAGTGGGGCGCCGCCTCCCTCCTTGTCCAATTCGGACTAGAGGGGGAGGGGGCGCGTGGCTGCCTTGGCCGCCCCTCCTCTTCTCCCACTAAGGCCCATTAGGCCCAATATACTCCCCGGGGGGTTCCGGTAACCCCCCGGTACTCCGGTATATGTCCGAAACCTCCCAAACATTTCCGGTGTCCGAACATAGTCGTCCAATATATCGATCTTTACGTCTCGACCAATTCGAGACTCCTCGTCATGTCCATGATCATATCCGGGACTCCGAACTACCTTCAGTACATCAAAACACAAAAACTAATAATACCGATCGTCACAGAACTTTAAGCGTGCGGACCCTACGGGTTCGAGAACTATGTAGACATGACCGAGACACGTCTCCGGTCAATAACCAATAGCGGAACCTGCATGCTCATATTGGTTCCTACATATTCTACGAAGATCTTTGTCGGTTAAACCACATAACAACATACGTTGTTCCCTTTCTCATCGGTATGTTACTTGCCCGAGATTCGATCATCGGTATCTCAATACCTAGTTCAATCTCGTTACCGGCAAGTCTCTTTACTCGTTCCGTAATACATCATCCCGAAACTAACTCATTAGTTGCATTGCTTGCAAGGCTTATAGTGATGTGCATTACCGAGAGGGCCCAGAGATACCTCTCCGACAATCGGAGTGACAAATCCTAATCTCGATCTATGCCAACCCAACAAGTACCTTCGGAGACACCTGTAGAGCACCTTTATAATCACCCAGTTACGTTGTGATGTTTGGTAGCACACAAAGTGTTCCTCCGGTATTTGGGAGTTGCATAATCTCATAGTCATAGGAACATGTATAAGTCATGAAGAAAGCAATAGCAATATACTAAACGATCGAACTCTAAGCTAACGGAATGGGTCAAGTCAATCACATCATTCTCTAATGATGTGATCCCGTTAATCAAATGACAACTCATGTCTATGGCTAGGAAACTTAACCATCTTTGATTCAACGAGCTAGTCAAGTAGAGGCATACTAGTGACACTCTGTTTGTCTATGTATTCACACATGTACTAAGTTTCAGGTTAATACAATTCTAGCATGAATAATAAACATTTACCATGAATAATAAACATTTATCATAAAATAAGGAAATAAATAATAACTTTATTAATGCCTCTAGGGCATATTTCCTTCAGTCTCCCAGTTGCACTAGAGTCAATAATCTGTTGGGGAACGTAGTAATTTCAAAAAAATTCCTACGCACATGCAAGATCATGGTGATGCATAGCAATGAGAGGGGAGAGTGTGTCCACGTACCCTCGTAGACCGAAAGCGGAAGCGTTAGCACAATGCGGTTGATGTAGTCGTACATCTTCACGATCCGACCGATCAAGTACCGAACGCACGGCACCTCCGAGTTCTGCACACGTCCAACTCGATGACGTCCCTCGAACTCCGATCCAGCCGGGATTTGAGGGAGAGTTCCGTCAGCACGATGGCGTGGTGACGATGATGATGTTCTACCGACGCAGGGCTTCGCCTAAGCACTACTACGATATTATCGAGGTGGACTATGGTGGAAAGGGGCACCGAACATGGCTAAAAGATCAAAGAGATCAATTGTTGTGTCTATGGGGTGCCCCTATCCTCCGTATATAAAGGGGGGAGGAGAGGGCCGGCCAAGGGGAGGAGGCGCACCCAAGGGGGGAGTCCTACTCCCACCGGGAGTAGGACTCCTCCTTTTCCTATTTGGAGAGGGAGAGGGAAGGAAGAGGAAGGAGGGAGGAAGGAAATGGGGGGGGCGCCCGCCCTCCCAATTCGGATTGGGCTTGGGGAGGGGGCGCCCCCTCCCTTGCTCCTTTCCCCTCCTTTCCACTAAAGCCCATTAAGGTCCATATACCTCCCGGGGGGTTCCGATAACCTCCCGGAGCTCCGGTATTACCCCGATCTCACCCGAAACCATTCCAGTATCCAAATATAGTCAGCCAATATATCGATCTTTATGTCTCGACCATTTCAAGACTCCTCGTCATGTCCGTGATCATATCCGGGACTCCGAACAACCTTCGGTACATCAAAACTCATAAACTCATAATATATCTGTCATCTAACTTTAAGCGTGCGGACCCTACGGGTTCGAGAACTATGTAGACATGACCGAGACACGTCTCCGGTCAATAACCAATAGCGGAACCTGGATGCTCATATTGGCTCCCACATATTCTACGAAGATCTTTATCGGTCAAACCGCATAACAACATACATTGTTCCCTTTCTCATCGGTATGTTACTTGTCCGAGATTCGATCGTTGGTATCTCAATACCTAGTTCAATGTCGTTACCGGCAAGTCTCTTTACTCGTTCCGTAATACATCATCCTGCAACTAACTCATTAGTTGCAATGCTTGCAAGGCTTAAGTGATGTGCATTACTGAGTGGGCCCAGAGATACCTCTCCGACAATCGGAGTGACAAATCCTAATCTCGAAATACGCCAACCCAACAAGTACCTTCGGAGACACCTGTAGAGCACCTTTATAATCACCCTGTTACGTTGTGACATTTTGTAGCACACAAAGTGTTCCTCCGGTAAACGGGAGTTGCATAATCTCATAGTCATTGGAACATGTATAAGTCATGAAGAAAGCAATAGCAACATACTAAACGACCGAGTGCTAAGCTAACGGAATGGGTCAAGTCAATCACATCATTCTCCTAATGATGTGATCCCGTTAATCAAATGACAACTCTTTATCTATGGCTAGGAAACATAACCATCTTTGATCAACGAGCTAGTCAAGTAGAGGCATACTAGTGACACTCTGTTTATCTATGTATTCACACATGTATCACGTTTCCGGTTAATACAATTCTAGCATGAATAATAAACATTTATCATGATATAAGGAAATAAATAATAACTTTATTATTGCCTCTAGGGCATATTTCCTTCAGTCTCCCACTTGCACTAGAGTCAATAATCTAGATTACACAGTAATGATTCTAACACCCATGGAGCCTTGGTGCTGATCATGTTTTGCTCGTGGAAGAGGCTTAGTCAACGGGTTTGCAACATTCAAATCCGTATGTATCTTGCAAATCTCTATGTCTCCCACCTGGACTTGATCCCGGATGGAGTTGAAGCGTCTCTTGATGTGTTTGGTTCTCTTGTGAAATCTGGATTCCTTTGCTAAAGCAATTGCACCAGTATTGTCACAAAAGATTTTCATTGGACCCGATGCACTAGGTATGACACCTAGATCGGATATGAACTCCTTCATCCAGACTCCTTCTTTTGCTGCTTCCGAAGCAGCTATGTACTCCGCCTCACATGTAGATCCCGCTACGACGCTTTGTTTAGAACTGCACCAACTGACAGCTCCACCGTTCAATAAAAATATGTATCCGGTTTGCGATTTAGAATCGTCCGGATCAGTGTCAAAGCTTGCATCGACCTAACCATTTACGACGAGCTCTTTGTCACCTCCATAAACGAGAAACATATCCTTAGTCCTTTTCAGGTATTTCAGGATGTTCTTGACCGCTGTCCAGTGATCCACTCCTGGATTACTTTGGTACCTCCCTGCTAAACTAATAGCAAGGCACACATCAGGTCTGGTACACAGCATTGCATACATGATAGAGCCTATGGCTGAAGCATAGGGAACATCTTTCATTTTCTCTCTATCTTCTGCAGTGGTCGGGCATTGAGTCTTACTCAACTTCACACCTTGTAACACAGGCAAGAACAATTTCTTTGCTTGATCCATTTTGAACTTCTTCAAAACTTTGTCAAGGTATGTGCTTTGTGAAAGTCCAATTAAACGTCTCGATCTATCTCTATAGATCTTGATGCCCAATATATAAGCAGCTTCACCGAGGTCCTTCATTGAAAAACTCTTATTCAAATATCCTTTTATGCTATCCAGAAATTCTATATCATTTCCAATCAACAATATGTCATCCACATATAATATAAGAAATGCTACAGAGCTCGCACTCACTTTCTTGTAAATACAGGCTTCTTCAAAAGTCTGTATAAAACCATATGCTTTGATCACACTATCAAAACATTTATTCCAACTCCGAGAGGCTTGCACCAATCCATAAATGGATCGCTGGAGCTTGCACACTTTGTTAGCTCCCTTTGGATCGACAAAACCTTCCGGTTGCATCATATACAACTCTTCTTCCAGAAATCCATTCTGGAATGCAGTCTTGACATCCATTTGCCAAATTTCATAATCATAAAATGCGTTAATTGCTAACATGATTCGGACAGACTTAAGCATCGCTACGGGTGAGAAGGTCTCATCGTAGTCAATCCCTTGAACTTGTCGAAAACCTTTTGCAACAAGTCAAGCTTTATAGACAGTAACATTACCGTCAGCGTCAGTCTTCTTCTTGAAGATCCATTTATTCTCGATGGCTTGCCGATCATCGGGCAAGTCAACCAAAGTCCATACTTTGTTCTCATACATGGATCCCATCTCAGATTTCATGGCCTCAAGCCATTTGCTGGAATCTGGGCTCACCATCGCTTCTTCATAGTTCGTAGGTTCGTCATGGTCTAGTAACATGACCTCCAGAACAGGATTACCGTACCACTCTGGTGCGGATCTTACTCTGACGAGGTTCAGTAACAACTTGATCTGAAGTTTCATGATCATCATCATTAACTTCCTCACTAATTGGTGTAGACGTCACAGGAACCGGTTTCTGTGATGAACTATTTTCCAATAAGGGAGCAGGTACTGTTACCTCATCAAGTTCTACTTAACTCCCACTCACTTCTTTCGAGAGAAACTCCTTCTCTAGAAAGGATCCATTCTTTGCAACGAATGTCTTGCCTTCGGATCTGTGATAGAAGGTGTACCCAACAGTTTCCTTTGGGTATCCTATGAAGATACATTTCTCCGATTTGGGTTCGAGCTTATCAGGTTGAAGCTTTTTCACATAAGCATCGCAGCCCCAAACTTTAGGAAATGACAACTTTGGTTTCTTGCCAAACCACAGTTCATAAGGCGTCATCTCAACGGATTTTGATGGTGCCCTATTTAACGTGAATGCCGCCGTCTCAAAAGCATAACCCCAAAACGATAGCGGTAAATCAGTAAGAGACATCATAGATCGCACCATATCTAGTAAAGTAAGATTACGACGTTCGGACACACCATTACGCTGTGGTGTTCCGGGTGGCGTGAGTTGCGAAACTATTCCGCATTGTTTCAAATGTAGACCAAAGTCGTAACTCAAATATTCTCCTCCACGATCAGATCACATAAACTTTATTTTATTGTTATGATGATTTTCAACTTCACTCTGGAATTCTTGGAACTTTTCAAATGTTTCAGACTTATGTTTCATTAAGTAGATATACCCATATCTGCTTAAATCATCTGTGAAGGTGAGAAAATAACGATACCCGCCGCGAGCCTCAACATTCATTGGACCACATACATTAGTATGTATGATCTCCAACAAATCAGTTGCTCGCTCCATAGTTCCGGAGAACGGCGTTTTAGTCATCTTGCCCATGAGGCATGGTTCGCAAGTACCAAGTGATTCGTAATCAAGTGATTCCAAAAGTCAATCAGTATGTAGTTTCTTCATGCGCTTTACACCAATATGACCCAAACGGCAGTGCCACAAATAAGTTGCACTATCATTATCAACTCTGCATCTTTTGGCTTCAACATTATGAATATGTGTATCACTACTATCGAGATTCATCAAAAATAGACCACTCTTCAATGGTGCATGACCATAAAAGATATTACTCATATAAATAGAACAACCATTATTCTTTGATTTAAATGAATAACCGTCTCGCATCAAACAAGATCCAGATATAATGTTCATGCTCAACACTGGCACCAAATAACAATTATTTAGGTCTAATACTAATCTTGAAGGTAGATGTAGAGGTAGCGTGCCGACGGCGATCACATCGACTTTGGAACCGTTTCCCACGCGCATCGTCACCTCGTCCTTAGCCAGTGTCCGCTTAACCCGTAGTCCCTGTTTCGAGTTGCAAATATTAGCAACAGAACCAGTTTCAAATACCCAGGTGCTACTGCGAGCTCTGGTAAGGTACACATCAATAACATGTATATCACATATACCTTTGTTCACCTTGCCATCCTTCTTATCCGCCAAATACTTGGGGCAGTTCCGCTTCCAGTGACCAGTCTGCTTGCAGTAGAAGCACTCAGTCTCAGGCTTAGGTCCAGACTTGGGTTTCTTCTCCTGAGCAGCAACTTGTTTGTTGTTCTTCTTGAAGTTCCCCTTCTTCTTCCCTTTGCCCATTTTCTTGAAACTGGTGGTCTTATTGACCATCAACACTTGATGCTCCTTCTTGATTTCTACCTCCGCACCCTTTAGCATTGCGAAGAGCTCGGGAATAGTCTTATCCATCCCTTGCATGTTATAGTTCATCACGAAGCTCTTGTAGCTTGGTGGCAGTGATTGAAGAATTTTGTCAATGACGCTATCATCCGGAAGATTAACTCCCAGTTGAATCAAGTGATTGTTATACCCAGACATTCTGAGTATATGCTCACTGACAGAACTATTCTCCTCCATCTTGCAGCTGTAGAACTTATTGGAGACTTCATATCTCTCAATCCGGGCATTTGCTTGAAATATTAACTTCAACTCCTGGAACATCTCATATGCTCCATGACGTTCAAAACGTCGTTGAAGTCCCGGTTCTAAGCCATAAAGCATGGCACACTGAACTATCGAGTAGTCATCAACTTTGCTCTGCCGGACGTTCATAACATCTGGTGTTGCTCCTGCAGCAGGTTTGGCACCTAACGGTGCTTCCAGGACGTAATTCTTCTGTGCAGCAATGAGGATAATCCTCAAGTTACGGACCCAGTCCGTGTAATTGCTACTGTCATCTTTCAACTTTGCTTTCTCAAGGAACGCATTAAAATTCAACAGAACACAACATGAGCCATCTATCTACAACAAATATAGACATGCAAAATACAATCAGGTACTAAGTTCATGATAAATTTAAGTTCAATTAATCATATTACTTAAGAACTCCCACTTAGATAGACATCCCTCTAATCATCTAAGTGATCACGTGATCCAAATCAACTAAACCATCACCGATCATCACGTGAAATGGAGTAGTTTTCAATGGTGAACATCACTATGTTGATCATATCTACTATATGATTCACGCTCGACCTTTCGGTCTCAGTGTTCCGAGGCCATATCCGCATATGCTAGGCTCGTCAAGTTTAACCCGAGTATTCCGCGTGTGCAAAACTGGCTTGCACCCGTTGTAGATGAACGTAGAGCTTATCACACCCGATCATCACGTGGTGTCTCGGCATGACGAACTTTGGCAACGGTGCATACTCAGGGAGAACACTTTTATCTTGAAATTTAGTGAGAGATCAGCTTATAATGCTACCGTCAATCAAAGCAAAATAAGATGCATAAAAGATAAACATCACATGCAATCAATATAAGTGATATGATATGGCCATCATCATCTTGTGCTTGTGATCTCCATCTCCGAAGCACTGTCATGATCACCATCGTCACCGGCGCGACACCTTGATCTCCATCGTAGCATCGTTGTCGTCTCGCCAACTATTGCTTCTATGACTATCGCTACCGCTTAGTGATAAAGTAAAGCAATTACAGGGTGATTGCATTGCATACAATAAAGCGACAACCATATGGCTCTTGCTAGTTGCCGATAACTCGGTTACAAAACATGATCATCTCATACAATAAAATATAGCATCATGCCTTGACCATATCACATCACAACATACCCTGCAAAAACAAGTTAGACGTCCTCTACTTTGTTGTTGCAAGTTCTACGTGGCTGCTACGGGCTGAGCAAGAACCGTTCTTACCTACGCATCAAAACCACAACGATAGTTTGTCAAGTTAGTGTTGATTTAACCTTCTCAAGGACCGGGCGTAGCCCCACTCGGTTCAACCAAAGTTGGAGAAACTGACACCCGCGAGCCACCTATGTGGAAAGCACATCGGTAGAACCAGTCTCGCATGAGCGTACGCGTAATATCGGTCCGTGCCGCTTCATCCAATAATACCGCCGAACCAAAGTATGACATGCTAGTAAGCAGTATGACTTGTATCGCCCACAACTCACTTGTGTTCTACTCGTGCATATAACATCTACGCATAAAACCAGGCTCGGATGCCACTGTTGGGGAACGTAGTAATTTCAAAAAAATTCCTACGCACACGCAAGATCATGGTGATGCATAGCAACGAGACGGGAGAGTGTGTCCACGTACCCTCGTAGACCGAAAGCGGAAGCGTTAGCACAACGCGGTTGATGTAGTCGTACGTCTTCACGATCCGACCGATCAAGTACCGAACGCACGGCACCTCCGAGTTCAACTCGATGATGTCCCTCGAACTCCGATCCAGCCGAGCTTTGAGGGAGAGTTCCGTCAGCACGACGACGTGGTGACGATGATGATGTTCTACCGACGCAGCGCTTCGCCTAAGCACCGCTACGATATTATCGAGGTGGACTATGGTGGAGAGGGGCACCGCACACGGCTAAAAGATCAAAGAGATCAATTGTTGTGTCTAACGGGTGCCCGTCTCCTCCGTATATAATCGGGGGGAGGAGAGGGCCGGCCAAGGGGAGGAGGCGTGCCCAAGGGGGGAGTCCTACTCCCACCGGGAGTAGGACTCCTCCTTTTCCTATTTGGAGAGGGAGAGGGAAGGAAGAGGAAGGAGAGAGGAAGGAGGGCCCGGCCCCCCTCCCAATTCAGATTGGGCTTGGGGGGAGCGCCCCACCCTTGCTCCTTTCCCGTCCTTTCCACTAAAGCCCATTAAGGCCCATATACCTCCCGGGGGGTTCCGATAACCTCCCGGAGCTCCAGTATTATCCCGATCTCACCCGGAACCATTCCGGTATCCAAATATAGTCGTCCAATATATCGATCTTTATGTCTCGACCATTTCGAGACTCCTCGTCATGTCCGTGATCACATCCGGGACTCCGAACAACCTTCGATACATCAAAACTCATAAACTCATAATATATCCGTCATGGAACATTAAGCATGCGGACCCTACGGGTTCGAGAACTATGTAGACATGACCGAGACACGTCTCCGATCAATAACCAATAGCGGAACCTGGATGCTCATATTGGCTCCCACATATTCTACGAAGATCTTTATCGGTCAAACCGCATAACAACATACGTTTTTCCCTTTGTCATCGGTATGTTACTTGCCCGAGATTCGATCGTTGGTATCTCAATACCTAATTCAATCTCATTTCCGGCAAGTCTCTTTACTCGTTCCGTAATACATCATCCCGCAACTAACTCATTAGTTGCAATGCTTGCAAGGCTTAAGTGATGTGCTTTACCGAGTGGGCCCAGAGATACCTCTCCGACAATCTGAGTGACAAATCCTAATCTCGAAATACGCCAACCCAACAAGTACCTTTGGAGACACCTGTAGAGCACCTTTATAATCACCCAGTTACGTTGTGATGTTGGTAGCACACAAAGTGTTCCTCCGGCAAACGGGAGTTGCATAATCTCATAGTCATAGGAACATGTATAAGTCATGAAGAAAGCAATAGCAACATACTAAATGATCGAGTGCTAAGCTAACAGAGTCGGTCAAGTCAATCACATCATTCTCCTAATGATGTGATCCCGTTAATCAAATGACAACTCTTTGTCTATGGCTAGGAAACATAACAATCTTTGATCAACGAGCTAGTCAAGTAGAGGTATACTAGTGGCACTCTGTTTGTGTATGTATTCACACATGTATCATGTTTCCGGTTAATACAATTCTAGCATGAATAATAAACATTTATCATGATATAAGGAAATAAATAATAACTTTATTATTGCCTCTAGGGCATATTTCCTTCATAATCTAGTTCACATCGCCATGTGATTTAACACCAAGAGTTCACATCACCATGTGATTAACACCCATAGTTCACATCGCCATGTGACCAACACTCAAAGGGTCTACTAGAGTCAGTAATCTTAGTTCACATCGTCATGTGATTAACACCCAAAGAGTACTAAGGTGTGATCATGTTTTGCTTGTGAGAGAAGTTTAGTCAACGGGTCTGCCAAATTCAGACTCGTATGTATTTCGCAAATTTCTATGTCTACAATGATCTGCACGGAGCTATTTTAGCTAATTGCTCCCACTTCCAATATGTATCCAGATTGATACTTAGAGTCATCTGGATCAGTGTCAAAACTTGCATCGACGTAACCCTTTACGACGAACCTTTTGTTACCTCCATAATCGAGAAACGTATCCTTATTCCGCTAAGGATAATTTTGACCGATGTTCAGTGATCTACTCCTAGATAACTATTGTACTCCCTTGCCAAACTCAGTATAGTGTATACAATAGATCTGGTACACAGCATGGCATACTTTATAGAATCTATGGCTGAGGCATAGGGAATGACTTTCATTCTCTTTCTATTTTCTGCCGTGGTCGGGCTTTGAGTCTTACTCAATTTCACACCTTGTAACACAAGCAAGAACTCTTTCTTTGACTGTTCCATTTTGAACTACTTCAAAATCTTGTCAAGGTATGTACTCATTGAAAAAAAAACTTATCAAGCATCTTGATCTATCTCTATAGATCTTGATGCTCAATTTGTAAGCAGCTTCACCGAGGTCTTTCTTTGAAAAACTCCTTTCATATACTCCTTTATGCTTTCCAGAAAAATTCTACATTATTTCCGATCAACAATATGTCATTCACATATACTTATCAGAAATGCTGTAGTGCTCCCACTCACTTTCTTGTAAATACATGCTTCATCGCAAGTCTGTATAAAACTATATGCTTTGATCAACTCATCAAAGCGTATATTCCAGTTCCGAGATGCTTGCACCAGTCCATAGATGGATCATTGGAGCTTGCACATTTTGTTTGCACCTTTAGGATCGGCAAAACCTTTTGGTTGCATCATATACAACTATTCTTTAAGAAATCCATAAGGAATGTAGTTTTGACATCCATTTGCCAGATTTCATAAAATGTGGCAATTTGCTAACATGATTCGGACAGACTTAAGCATCGCTACGAGTGAGAAAATCTCATCGTAGTCAACACCTTGAACTTTGTCAAAAAACCTTTTTCGACAAGTCTAGCTTTGTAGATAGTAACACTACTATCAACGTCCGTCTTCCTCTTGAAGATCCATTTATTTTCTATGGCTTGCCGATCATCGGGCAAGTCAACCAAAGTCCACACTTTGTTCTCATACATGGATCCCATCTCAGATTTCATGGCCTCAAGCCATTTTGCGGAATCTGGGCTCAGCATCGTTTCTTCATAGCTCGTAGGTTCGCCTTGGTCCAGTAACATGACCACCAGAATAGGATTAGCGTACCACTCTGGTGCGGATCTTACTCTGGTTGACCTACGAGGTTCGGTAGTAAGTTGATCTGAAGTTTCATGATCAATATCATTAGCTTCCTCACTAATTGGTGTAGGTGTCACAATAGTTTCCTTTGGGTATCCTATGAAGACACATTTCTCCGATTTGGGTTCGAGCTTATCAGGTTGAAGTTTTTTCACATAAGCATCGCATCCCCAATCTTTAAGAAACGACAACTTTGGTTTCTTGCCAAACCACAGTTCATATGGTGTCGTCTCAACGGATTTAGATGGTGCCCTATTTAGCGTGAATACAGCTGTCTCTAATGCATAACCCCAAAATGATAATGGTAAATCGGTAAGAGGCATCATATATTGCACCATATCTTAATAAAGTACGGTTACGATGTTCGGACACACCATTACGCTGTGGTGTTCCAGGTGGCGTGAGTTGCGAAACCATTCCGCATTGTTTCAAATGAAGACCAAACTCGTAACTCAAATATTCTCCTCCACGATCAGATCGTAGAAACTTTATTTTCTTATTATGATGATTTTCCACTTCACTCTGAATTTATTTGAACTTTTCAAATGTTTCTGATTTATGTTTCGTCTAGATATACCCATATCTGCTCAAATCATATGTGAAGATCAGAAAATAACGATACCCGCCGCGAGCCTCAACACTCATTGGGTCGCATATCAGTATGTATTATTTCCAATAAGTCAGTTGCTCGCTCCACTGTTCCGGAGAATGGAGTCTTAGTCATCTTGCCCATAAGGCATGGTTCGCAAGCATCAAGTGATTCATAATCAAGTGATTCCAAAATCTCATCAGTATGGAGTTTCTTCATGCGCTTTACACCAATATGACCTAAACGGCAGTGCGACAAATAAGTTGCACAATCATTATTAACTTTGCATCTTTTGGCTTCAATATTATGAATATGTGTATCACTAGGATCGAGATTCAACAAACCATTCACCTTGGGTGTATGACCATTGAAGGTTTTATTCATGTAAACAGAACAACAATTATTCTCTGACTTTAAATGAATAACCGTATTGCAATAAATATGATCAAATCATATTCATGATTAACACAAACACCAAATAACATTTATTTAGGTTCAACACTAATACCGAAAGTATAGGGAGTGTGCGATGATGATCATATCAATCTTGGAACCACTTCCAACACACATCGTCACTTCACCCTTAACTAGTCTCTGTTCATTCTGCAACTCCCGTTTCGAGTTACTAATCTTAGCAACTGAACTAGTATCAAATACTCAGGATTTGCTATAAACACTAGTAAAGTACACATCAATAACATGTATATAAAATATACCCGATACGTCTTCGTCGTATCTACTTTTCCAAACACTTTTGCCCTTGTTTTGGACTCTAACTTGCATGATTTGAATGGAACTAACCCGTACTGACGCTGTTTTCAGCAGAATTGCCATGGTGTTATCTTTGTGCAAAAACAAAACTTCTCGGAATGACCTGAAACTCCACGGAGATTATTTTTGGAAATAATAAAAAATACTGGCGAAAGAATCAAGGCCAGGGGGCCCACACCCTGTCCACGAGGGTGGGAGGCACGCCTGCCCCCCTAGGGCGCGCCCCTGCCTTGTGGGCCCTCTGGAGCTCCACAAACCTCAACTCCAACTCTATATATTCATGTTCGGGGGAAAAACAGAGAGAAGGATTCATCGCGTTTTACGATACGGAGCCGCCGCCAAGCCTTAAACTCTCTCGGGAGGGCTGATCTGGAGTCCGTTCGGGGCTCCGAAGAGGGGAATCCGTCGCCGTCATCATAATCAACCATCCTCCATCACCAATTTCATGATGCTCACCGCCGTGCGTGAGTAATTCCATCGTAGGCTTGCTGGATGGTGATGGGTTGGATGAGATTTATCATGTAGTCGAGTTAGTTTTGTTAGGGTTTGATCCCTAGTATCCACTATGTTCTGAGATTGATGTTGCTATGACTTTGCTATGCTTAATGCTTGTCACTAGGGCCCGAGTGCCATGAGTTAAGATCTAAACCTATTATGTTTTCATGAATATATGTGAGTTCTTGATCCTATCTTGCAAGTCTATAGTCACCTACTATGTGTTATCATCCGGCAACCCCGAAGTGACAATAATCGGGACCACTCCCGGTGATTACCATAGTTTGAGGAGTTCATGTATTCATTATGTGTTAATGCTTTGGTCCGGTACTTTATTAAAAGGAGGCCTTAATATCCCTGAGTTTCCGCTAGGACCCCGCTGCCACGGGAGGGTAGGACAAAAGATGTCATGCAAGTTCTTTTCCATAAGCACGTATGACTATATTCAGAATACATGCCTACATTACATTGATGAATTGAAGCTAGTTCTGTGTCACCCTATGTTATGACTGTTACATGATGAACCACATCCGACATAATTCTCCATCACCGATCCAATGCCTATGAGCTTTTCACATACTGTTTTTCGCTTATTTACTTTTCCCTTGCTACTGTTACAATCACTACAAAACCCAAAAATATTACTTTTGCTACCGTTACCGTTACTTCCATACTACTTTGCTACTAAATACTTTGCTGCAGATATTAAGTTATCCAGGTGTGGTTGAATTGACAACTCAACTGCTAATACTTGAGAATATTCCTTGGCTCCCCTTGTGTCGAATCAATAAATTTGGGTTGAATACTCTACCCTCGAAAACTGTTGCGACCCCCTATACTTGTGGGTTATAAAGACTATTTTCTGGTGCCGTTGCCGGGGAGCATAGCTCTATTCTTTGAGTCACTTGGGATTTATATCTGCTGGTCACTATGAAGAACTTGAAAGTCGCGAAAACAAAAATTCATCCCTCAACTACAAGGGGAGGTAAGGAACTGTCATCTAGCTCTGCACTTGATTCACCTTCTGTTTTGAGTAAGCTTGCGACACCTAAACCTGCTTCTGCTATTAATTTTGAAATGTCGATTGTTTGATGCCACTTCTGCTATGCATGATACTTATGATGAAACTACTATGCTTGATACTACTGTGCCACTTGGTGAATTTCTTGATGAACAACTTGCTAGGGCTAGAGAGAATGAAATTATTGAAAGATAATATTGATGAAAGTGATGATGAAGATTCTCCCCCTAGATATGAATTGCCTGTTGTGCGTAAGGGCTATGTTATGGATGAAGAAACTGCTAGAGACTTTCTTGCTTGCAATGATAGAAGTGATCTTAGGAAATTATTAGCTAAGCTTAAATAAAAAACTCTGAATGCTAGAATGAAATATGATCCTGCTTATGCTACTTTACCTATCTTTGTTAATGATAAGGATTATGAATTCTCTGTCGACCCTAATATAATTTTGGTTGAATCTGATCCTTTCCATGGCTATGAATCTGAAACTGTTGTGGCACATCTTACCAAATTAAATGATATAGCCACCCTGTTCACTAATGATGAGAAAACTCGTTACTACTATATCCTTAAGATATTCCCGTTCTCATTAAAGGGTGATGCTAAGATATGGTTTAATTCTGTTGATCCTGGTTGTGTGCGTAGCCCCCAGGATATGATTTATTACTTCTCTGCTAAATATTTCCCCGCTCATAAGATACAAGCTGCTTTAAGGGAAATATATGATTTTGTGCAAATTGAAGAAGAGATTCTCCCACAATCTTGGGGGAGGCTTCTCCAATTACTTATTCTTTTCCACATCATCCTCTCAAGAAAAATGAAATACTTGATATCTTTTATAATGGACTAACCGATGCTTCCAGAGACCACCTGGATAGTTGTGCTGGTTCTGTTTTCAGGGAAAGAACTGTCGATCAAGCGGAAATTCTGTTGAATAATATGTTGACAAATGAAAATAATTGGACACTTCCTGAACCAACTCCTAAGCCAACTCCGAAGACAAGGGGTGTTCTATTTCTCAGTCCTGAAGATATGCAAGAGGCAAAGAAATCTATGAAAGAAAAAGGTATAAAAGCTGAAGATGTTAAGAATTTACCTCCTGTTGAAGAAATACATGGTCTTAATTTACCGCTTGTTGAAGAAACACAAGGTCTTGATAACCCGACACAGGTAGTGAAGGTAAATTCTCTCTATAGATATGATAAAGCTGAAATCCCTCCTACTAAATTTGCTAGCCAATGCTTAGATGAGTTTGATGACTTTATGGTTAAGCAAGAAAACTTCAATGCTTATTTTGGTAGAGAATTAAAACGCAATGCTTATATGATTGAACACTTGAGTGATTATATGTCTAGAGTTAAGGGTGAACTTAAACTTATTAGTAAACATGCTTCTATGGTTACCACTCAAGTAGAACAAGTACTTAAAGCTCAGAATGATTTGCTCAATGAATTGAAAAGTAAGAATAATGATTTTGTTGTTAGAATGGCTACTAGAACTGGTAAAATGACTCAGGAACCTTTGTATCCTGAAGGCCACCCTAAGAGAATTTAACAGGATTCTGAGAGAAATAATTTAGATGCACCTAGTCCTTCTAAAAAGAAGAAAAAGAAAAATGATAGGGCTTTGCATGCTTCTAGTGAACCTGTTGTTGACACACCTGGGAATCCCAATGATATTTCTATTTCTGATGCTGAAACACAATCTGGTAATGAACATGAAACTAGTGATAATGTTAATGATGATGTTCATATTGATGCGCAACCTAGCAATGATAATGATGTAGAAATTGAACCTGCTGTTGATCTTGATAACCCACAATCAAAGAATCAACGTTATGATAAGAGAGACTTTGTTGCTAGGAAGCACGGTAAGGAAAGAGAGCCATGGGTTCAGAAACCCATGCCTTTTCCTCCTAAATCATCCAAGAAAAAGGATGATGAGGATTTTGAGCGCTTTGCTGAAATGATTACACCTATCTTTTTGCGTATGCGTTTGACTGATATGCTCAAAATGAATCCTTATGCTAAGTATATGAAAGAAATTGTTGCAAATAAAAGAAAGATACCGGAAGCTGAAATTTCCACCATGCTTGCTAATTATACTTTTAAGGGTGGAATACCTAAGAAGTTAGGAGACCGAGGAGTACCCACTATACCATGCTCCATTAAAAGAAATTACGTTAGAACTGCTTTATGGGATCTTAGAGCCGGTGTTAGTGTTATGCCTCTCTCTTTATATCGTAGACTTGATTTGAATAAGTTGACGCCTACTGAAATATCTTTGCAAATGGCTGATAAATCAACTGCTATACCTGTCGGTATTTGTGAGGATGTGCCTGTTGTGGTTGCAAATGTTACTATTTTAACGGACTTTGTTTTTCTTGATATTCCCGAGGACGATAGTATGTCTATTATTCTTGGAAGACCCTTTTTGAATACTGCAGGGGCTGTTATTGATTGCAACAAAGGCAATGCCACTTTTCATGTTAATGGCAATGAGCATACGGTACACTTTCCGAGGAAACAACCTCAAGTTCATAGTATAAATTCTATTGGAAAATTTCCATCGATTATTTTTGGAAGTTTTGAATTTCCTCTTCCTACTGTCAAGAAGAAATATGATATTCTTATTATTGGGGATGTGCATATCCCCGTTGAGGTAACATAGTGTTATTCAAAATTTCTCCGGTTTCATGTTATTCGAAATGAGTTTGTTAACAAGACATGATCAACCTTGTTAGTGGATTCCTTTTGATGAGCATGAGATGGATGAAGTTAGAAAGCACAACCTTCTGTACCCTCTTTTTACTTTCTGTTATTTAGAATAAATAAAGCAAAAATAGTATTTTTTTGTCAGTTTTCTGAATTATCCGTGCAATAAAAAAAATACCCCGAAAATAAAAGTTCTCCAAATGCCCCGAAATTGAAATATGATTTTTTCTGGAATATTTGAGAATATCTGGCACTGAGAACACAGCAGGGGGAGAAAGCACCTGGCCATGAGGGTCCAGGGCGCGCCCCCTGCCTCGTGGGCCCATGGTGGCTCCCCTCCACTTATTCCTGCACCCACACACTCCTTCTTCCTCCCCAAAAAATCACCAACCTGCTCAAGCACGAGTTCTAGCTCACTTTGCTGCGATTTTCGATCTCCTAGCTCAAAGCACCTCTCACAAAACTGCTTTGGGGGATTGTTCCTTGAGGAAGAAATATGTTTAGGAAAATGTACCAAGGTGGCCCTTCAAGGAAGCAAGGACCCAGGCTCGCAATGCGCGATGCCGACGATGAACCACCAAGGGACGCTCAAGTGCGGGCTTGTGAATGGCCTTCAGAGGACTTCATGGATCGAGCAAGAATCAAGGAAGAATTTTACACATATGTGTGTAACGCTGATCTTGGGAGCTTCGAGGCAGATAAGTTCAGTCAGTACCACTATCTCACTGATTCCTTTGTGAGGAGGTTTGAATTTTCATCTTCACGTAATTCTCAAACTGTCCTGTTTGATCTTTATGAAAATTCTTATACCATGGACTTAGAGGATTTTAATACTGCTTGCAAACTTCCACAATGGGGTAGTCCTAGTGAACCTCGCAAATCTGAATTTAGAGATTTTCTTGCTAGTATAACCGTGGGGGAATCTAGAGACATAACACAAGCTACCATAGGGAGCATTCATTTTCCTGCTATACATTATTTTGCTCTCTTCATAGGTAGGTGCATAAATAGTAAGGATGAAGCATGCCACATGTGTGTCCCTGATCTCAGTGTTCTCAGGAGTGCTGTATTAGGAGATAAACAATTTGGGAGCCATTGTTGCACGTAGGTCGCATAACAATAGATTTAATGGAGATTTCTTTGGTGGAATTTATGCAACCCGTTTAGCTAAATTTCTTGATATACCTATTCGTGATTATGATATGGAATTGCCTCCTTCTTATCTGGATTTTAATGCCATGGTTCACCATCAGTTTGTTGAGAGGAATGAACCGCCTCTCCGGTACCGACTAATCTTTAACAGGCGTCACGCCGTCAATATTGTCCTCCCTGCTCCTACTCTCTTTGACTTTCAGGCAAAGGGGAGATATTTCATAACCAGGGAGGAGGCAGATGAGTATGAGGGGAGGATGAGGGCAGCTCGCCTCCAAGCTGCAGCCCACGATGCAATAGCCGCTGCATCTCAGTACGACCCCAACTATAACTTTGGATATCCGCCAGGCCAGCCGTGGCCATAGACTAACTTAGGCCAAAAGCCTAAGCTTGGGGGAGTACGTATTTCTCATCGACATTACATTTATGATCACACACTCATGCTAGTTGTCGGTGCTCATACTCTTTCATTGTAATATCCATTATAGTATATTTTCTTTTTCTTGCTTTCTTCTTGTGTGTTTGAAAAACCTTAAGAAAAACTAAAAAAAATTAGTTGTAGCGTTTAGCTAGTCTACTTTCTTGCTTGTAGTAGTAGTAATTAAAAAGAAAACCAAAATTTTTTCCTGTTCTTCTTTTGCTTGTTGGGAGCTTTCCCATGTAAATAATTTTATTTCTTTTCTTTTCTTTGGGGGTCGAGAGGAGAAGACCATAATGAAAATGTTGAAGTGGCTCTTTTATGCATTATTGTTGATTTAACCAAGAGCCCATATTACCTTGTCTTCTCCTGTTTATTGAATGCTCGCAGATTGCAGCTTAGTCCAATGCACGTGCACTATTATTATTATGCACATCATTCGGTCGTGCAAGTGAAAGGCAATTATGACGATATAAGATGGACTGATTGAGATGACAGAAGCTGGTATGAACTCGACCTCTCTTGTTTTTGTAAATATGATTAGTTCATCGTTCCTGATTCAGCCTATTATGAATAAACATGTTTGCAATGACAATTAGAGATCATAGTTGGTTATGCCATGCTTAATTAGCTAGGAATTTATAATGGTTTACCTTGTGTGCCAACATGCTATTAAAATGGTTGTAATGTGGTATGATAGGGTGGTATCCTCCTTTGAATGATTCAAGTGACTTGACTTGGCACATGTTCACACATGTAGTTGAAACAAATCAACATAGCCTTCACGGTATTTATGTTCATGGTGGATTATATCCTACTCATGCTTGCACTCAATGTTTATTAATTTTAATGCATGTTCATGACTGTTGTCGCTCTCTAGTTGGTCGCTTCCCAGTCTTTTCTAGCCTTCACTTGTACTAAGCGGGAATACTGCTTGTGCATCCAATCTCTTAAACCCCAAAGTTATTCCATATGAGTCCACTATACCTTCCTATATGCGGTATCTACCTGCCGTTCCAAGTAAATTAGTATGTGCCAAACTCTAAACCCTCAAATGAAATTCTGTTTTGTATGCTCAAATAGCTCATGTATCAACTAGGGTTGTCTGTATCTTCCATGTTAGGCGGGTTATTCTCAAGACGAGTGGACTCCGCTCCTCACTCACGAGAAAATGGCTGGTCACCGGGATGCCCAGTCCCATGCTTTAAGCAAGATCAAATCAAAATAATTACAAACAAAACTCCCGCGGGACTATTGTTAGTTGGAGGCACTCGTTGTTTCGAGCAAGCCATGGAGTGTGCTTGTTGGTGGTGGGGGAGTATAAACTTTACCATTCTGTTTGGGAAATGCCTATAATGTGTGTAGCATGGAAGATATCGCCATCTCTCGGTTGTTATGTTGACAATTAAAGTATACCACTCAAAATATTATTTATCTCTATTTCAAAATCGAGCTCTGGCACCTCTACAAATCCCTGCTTCCCTCTTCGAAGGGCCTATCTATTTACTTTTATGTTGAGTCATCACCCTCTTATTAAAAAGCACCAGCTGGAGAGCACTGCTGTCATTTGCATTCATTACTATTAATTTATATTGGGTATGACTATGACTGGATATCTTTTACCATGAATTACAATGTCTAGTCAGTCCTTGATCTTTAAAGGTGCTCTGCATTTATGTTTTGCGGTCTCAGAAAGGGCTAGCGAGATACCATTTTGTTATATCATATCATGATTGTTTTGAGAAAGTGTTGTCATCCGAGATTTATTATTATTGCTTGCTAGTTGATTATGCCATTGACATGAGTAAACATGAGACTTAAGTGTTATTGTGAATATGGTTAGTCATAATCTTTGCTGAAAGCTTGAATGCTGGCTTTACATATTTACAACAACAAGAGCAAACAGAGTTTGTAAATTTTTTTCTTTATCACTTTCAGTTTTTCAACTGAATTGCTTGAGGACAAGCAAAGGTTTAAGCTTGGGGGAGTTGATACGTCTCCATCGTATCTACTTTTCCAAACACTTTTGCCCTTGTTTTGGACTCTAACTTGCATGATTTGAATGGAACTAACCCAGACTAACGCTGTTTTCAGCAGAATTGCCATGGTGTTATCTTTGTGCAGAAACAAAAGTTCTCGGAATGACCTGAAACTCCACGGAGATTATTTTTGGAAATAATAAAAAATACTGGCGAAAGAATCAAGGCAATGGGGCCCACACCCTGTCCAAGAGGGTGGGAGGCGCGCCTGCCCCCCTAGGGCGCGCCCCTGCCTTGTGGGCCCCCTGGAGCTCCACCGACCTCAACTCCAACTCTATATATTCGTGTTCGGGAGAAAAAAAATCAGAGAGAAGGATTCATCGCGTTCTGAGATTGATGTTGCTATGACTTTGCTATGCTTAATGCTTGTCACTAGGGCCCGAGTGCCATGATTTCAGATCTGAACCTATTATGTTTTCATGAATATATGTGAGTTCTTGATCCTATCTTGCAAGTCTATAGTCACCTACTATGTGTTATGATCCGGCAACCCCGAAGTGACAACAATCGGGACCACTCCCGGTGATGACCATAGTTTGAGAGTTCATGTATTCACTATGTGTTAATGCTTTGGTCCGGTACTCTATTAAAAGGAGGCCTTAATATCCCTTAGTTTCCGCTAGGACCCCGCTGCCACGGGAGGGTAGGACAAAAGATGTCATGCAAGTTCTTTTCCATAAGCACGTATAACTATATTCAGAATACATGCCTACATTACATTGATGAATTGGAGCTAGTTTTGTGTCACCCTATGTTATGACTGTTACACGATGAACCACATCCGGCATAATTCTCCATCACCGATCCAATGCCTACGAGCTTTTCACATACTGTTCTTCGCTTATTTACTTTTTCGTTGCTACTGTTACAATCACTACAAAACCCAAAAATATTACTTTTGCTACCGTTACCGTTACTTCCATACTACTTTGCTACTAAATACTTTGCTGCAGATATTAAGTTATCCAGGTGTGGTTGAATTGACAACTCAACTGCTAATACTTGAGAATATTCTTTGGCTCCCCTTGTGTCGAATCAATAAATTTGGGTTGAATACTCTACCCTTGAAAACTGTTGCGATCCCCTATACTTGTGGGTTATCAATACCTTTGTTCACTTTGCCATCCTTCTTATCCGCCAAATACTTGGGGAAGTTCTGCTTCCAGTGACCAGTCCCTTTGCAGTGGAAGCACTTAGTCTCAGGCTTAGGTCCAGACTTGGGCTTCTTCACTGGAGCAACAACTTTCTTGCCGTTCTTCTTGAAGTTCCCCTTCTTCCCTTTGTCCTTTTCTTGAAACTAGTGGTGTTGTAAACCATCAACACTTGATGCTTTTCTTGATTTCTACCTTCATCGATTTCAGCATCACGAAGAGCTTGGGAATCGTTTCCGTTATCCCTTGCATATTATAGTTCATCACGAAGTTCTAGTAACTTGGTGATAGTTACTAGAGAACTCTGTCAATCACTATCTTATCTGGAAGATTAACTCCCACTTGATTCAAGTGATTGTAGTACTCAGACATTCTGAGCACATGCTCACTAGCTGAGCAATTTTCCTCCATCTTGTAGGAAAGTACTTGTCAAAGGTCTCATACCTTTCGACATGGGCATGAGTCTGAAATACTAATTTCAACTCTTGGAACATCTCATATGCTCCGTGGCGTTCAAAACGTCTTTGAAGCCCTGATTCTAAGCCGTAAAGCATGGTGCACTAAACTATCAAGTAGTCATCATATCGAGCTTGCCAAACGTTCATAATGTCTGCATCTGCTCCTGCAATTGGTCTGTCACCAAGCGGTGCATTAAGGACATAATTCTTGTGTGTAGCAATGAGGATAATCCTCAGATCACGGATCCAATCCGCATCATTGCTACTAACATCTTTCAACTTAGTTTTCTCTAGGAACATATCAAAAATAAAACAGGGGAGCTAAACGCGAGCTATTGATCTACAACATAGATATGGTAATACTACCAGTACTAAGTTCATGATAAATTAAAGTTCAATTAATCCAAGTACTTAAGAACTCCCACTTAGATAGACATCCCTCTAATTATCTAAGTGATCAGAGTGATCCATATCAACTAAACCATGTCCGATCATCACGTGAGATGGAGTAGTTTTCAATGGTGAACATCACTATGTTGATCATATCTACTATATGATTCACGCTTGACCTTTCGGTCTCAGTGTTCCGAGGCCATATCTGCATATGCTAGGCTCGTCAAATTTAATCCGAGTATTCTGCGTGTGCAAAACTGTCTTACACCCGTTGTAGATGAACGTTGAGCTTATCAGACCCGATCATCACGTGGTGTCTCGGCACGACGAACTTTGGCAACGGTGCATACTCAGGGAGAACACTTTTACCTTGAAATATAGTGAGAGATCATCTTATAATGCTACCATCAAACAAAGCAGAATATCACATGCAATCAATATAAGTGATATGATATGGCCATCATCATCTTGTGCCTTTGATCTCCATCTCCAAAGCACCGTCATGATCACCATCGTCACCGGCGCGACACCTTGATCTCCATCGTAGCATCGTTGTCGTCTCGCCAACTATTACTTCTATGACTATCGCTACTGCTTAGTGATAAAGTAGAGCAATACAGGTTGATTGCATTGCATACAATAAAGCGACAACCATATGGCTCCTGCCAGTTGCCGATAACTCTGTTACAAAACATGATCATCTCATACAATAAATATAGCATCATGCCTTGACCATATCACATCACAACATGCCCTGCAAAAACAAGTTAGACATCCTCTACTTTGTGGTTGCAAGTTTTACGTGGCTGCTACGGGCTGAGCAAGAACCGTTCTTACATACGCATCAAAACCACAACGATAGTTTGTCAAGTTAGTGCTGTTTTAACCTTCTAAAGGACCGGGCGTAGCCACACTCGGTTCAACTAAAGTTGGAGAAACTGACACCCGCCAGCCACCTGTGTCTAAAGCACGTCGGTAGAACCAGTCTCGCGTATGCGTACGCGTAATGTCGGTCCGGGCCACTTCATCCAACAATACCGCCAAACCAAAGTATGACATGCTGGTAAGCAGTATGACTTGTATCGCCCACAACTCACTTGTGTTCTACTCGTGGATATAACATCTGCGCATAAACCTGGCACAGATGCCACTGTTGGGAAACGTAGTAATTTCAAAAAAAAATCTACGCACACGCGAGATCATGGTGATGCATATATAGCAACGAGAGGGGAGAGTGTCGTCTATGTACCCTCGTAGACCGTAAGCGTAAGCGTTATAACAACGCGGTTGGTGTAGTCGTACGTCTTCACGATCGACCGATCCTCAGCACCGAACGTACGGCACCTCCGCGTTCAGCGCACGTTCAGCTCGATGACGTCCCGCGAACTCACGATCCAGTAGAGCTTCCGGCAAGAGCTTCGTCAGCACGACGGTGTGGTGACGGTGATGATGATGCTACCGACGCAGGGCTTCGCCTAAGCACCGCTACGATATGACCGAGGTGGATTATGGTGGAGGGGGGCACCACACACGGCTAAGAGATCAATGATCAATTGTTGTGTCTTTGGGGTGCCCCCTGCCCCGTATATAAAGGAGCTAGGGGGAAGGCGGCCGGCCAAGGAGGAGGGAGCGACAATTCCTAGTAGGACTCCTCCTTTCCTAGTAGGAGTAGGAGAAGGGGGAAGGAAGGAGAGAGGAGGAAGGAAAGGGGGGCGCCCCCCCTCCTTGTCCAATTCAGACTAGAGGGGGAGGGGGCGCGCGGCTGCCCTGGCCGCCCCTCCTCTTCTCCCACTAAGGCCCATTAGGCCCACTATACTCCCCGGGGGGTTCGGGTAACCCCCCCGGTACTCCGGTATATGTCCGAAACCTCCCGAAACACTTCCAGTGTCCGAACATAGTCGTCCAATATCTCGATCTTTACGTCTCGACCATTTCGAGACTCCTCGTCATGTCCGTGATCATATCCGGAACTCCGAACTACCTTCGATACATCAAAACACAAAAACTCATAATACTGATCGTCACAGAACTTTAAGCGTGCGGACCCTACGGGTTCGAGAACTATGTAGACATGACCGAGACACGTCTCCGGTCAATAACCAATAGCGGAACCTGGATGCTCATATTGGTTTCTACATATTCTACGAAGATCTTTATCGGTTAAACCGCATAACAACATACGTTGTTCCCTTTGTCATCGGTATGTTACTTGCCCGAGATTCGATCGTCGGTATCTCAATACCTAGTTCATTCTCGTTACCGGCAAGTCTCTTTACTCGTTCCGTAATACATCATCCCGCAACTAACTCATTAGTTGCATTGCTTGCAAGGCTTATAGTGATGTGCATTACCGAGAGGGCCCAGAGATACTTTTCCGATAATCGGCGTGACAAATCCTAATCTCGATCTATGCCAACCCAACAAGTACCTTCGGAGACACCTGTAGAGCACCTTTATAATCACACATTTACGTTGTGACATTTTGTAGCACAAACATGTACTAAGTTTCCGGTTAATACAATTATAGCATGAATAATAATCATTTATCATGAAATTAGGAAATAAATAATAACTTTATTATAGCCTCTAGGGCATATTTCCTTAATCGGGCACCCGCGCCGCCCGCGTTCTCCATCGCGCCCACGGCCGCCGGTGACCGCGACCGGCACTACATCGAGGCGGTCGTATGCCGCCGCTATTGGGAGACGAGGACGCCGCTACCCTAGAGTGACGTCCACCTCCCTAACAACTGGCACTTGTGGGCCGACCGCATGCTGATCCCGCCGGTCCCGCTGAGCGGCCGTGCGCGCCGCCAGGAGATCGAGCGCCGCCGCCGCCTCCTCCCGGACGACCTCTACTATGACGAGAGGTACGCCCCCGACTCGCCCCTGTGGGACACTTGGTTCCGGGATGAGCACGACATGCGGCGGGCGTCTTTCTTCGTCGACACGTCGACGGGGCCGCGGCGGCCACGTGAGCACCGAGCGGCTGCTCCCCAGGCGCGCGGGCGTACGCGGGTGCGCGGCCTCACGCCCACGCCGTCGCCGCCACCACCTCCTCGCATGACAGCAGAGGAGGAGACCCGTCTCATGGCGCGTGTCATGGAGGACTCCATGAGCACGCACGACGAGCGCCAATGGGAGGGCCTCGAGGAGATGACGGCCCTCTCCGCGGCTGGCGACGTCGCCATCCCTGAGCTGGAGATGGTGGCGAAGGAGGAGGTGATGAAGGAAGCGCCGGTGGCAGCGTTCCACCCGTGCCTGGTGGGCCAGCACTGGAGCTGGTCGTGCACGGCTCCAGAGATGGCGGCCGCCGTGGGGGGAGTGGACTTGTGCCCCACGCCGCCGCGGTCACCGGAGCGGGACGACTCGCCGCGGGAGGAGGTGGTGCAGGCACCTGCCACCTTCCACCACGCCGCCCCCGTGCACCACAGACCGCCGGCCCACCTGTGGACGCCGCCGGACTACGTCGACCTCGTCAGCGACGACGACGACACCGGCGGCCACTGAAGACGGCGATGGCCACGGCATCGACGGGCGCGGCAGGAGCGCGCGGGCGGCGTTTTTTTGTTTTGTTTTTATGTTAATTATGGCACTGGGCGTTTAAGTGAACCGTGAAACTGGGCCGTTTTGTGGCCGTGACCCCTAAATTATGTTTTAAGTTCTTGTAACTGCGTTTATTTACCTTTTTAGGCATTTTATTTAAGTTTTTCTTTTTTTTAATCACGTCTACCCCGGACATGATTTGGGGTGCGGCCGCGCGTTAGACGCACCCACGACCCAATGAACAAAGACGGACATGGAGGAACCCATTGCCGCCTAAAGGGACAAAATCCGGCCAAACCGGACGTTCGTTTAAGATCGTGTGGTGGAGTTGGCCAAATAAATCCCCAACTCGCCGGAGTGGAGCGGCGGCCCAATCCGGGCGATGGTTCGCTCGGTGGTTGACTGCGCGCATTGACTTGGCGTCAATGCTTTGCTGACACTCGCATCAGCATCCACCCAGCGAATCGTGCTGCTAGTGATGCATCCGGTTCTATATACTCTCAAAAAAAATCTGAAGAAACTAGCACGCACAGGTAGATGTGATGTGTGTACTTCTGATTTTAAAATTTTAATTTAATCTATGTTTTAACATATGCATACATAGAAGGGCAAATGCGTCATCTTAGAGCATCTACAGTCAGACTCCTCAAATTGACCGAGCGGAAACGGGAACCACTGACTGGACAAGAGAGAGAAGCAAAAAGCCAGAAAATAGCAAAAAATTGACTCAACCGGACATCTCAAAGCTTACTTAAATGCCCGGGCCGGACACGCCCGGACGTTGACCGGACGCGTCCGCCGATGTTTGAGGGGTCAAATTTGTTCAGTCCGGCTGTAGATGCCCTTAGAGCCCCAGACACAATTTTAGACTACTCTTAGAGCTCTGCCTCTTACATATACATGTTACACGATTTGATTAGCGAGCAAATTCATGTTTTAATGCCACGAACAAAATTTGTGTATGCCTGGATCACTATCAAAATTTTAGTATAAACATGCTCCTTAGCTATCACTTGCTCATCTTTCTCGCATACATTTGTGACAACATGTGCAACACGACTTCTATCAAAACTAGTTTAATGCCCGGCTACAGCACAACAAGCTTATGTACAAAGAGACTGATAAACAAGGTCATTGTAATTTACAAGCATGTGCTTGTAAATGCATCGGGAGAAATATCGCCTTAAACTTACAATCGTTTTACGAGCAATCACATCATGACAGTTGAGTTTCTTTCCTTGCCGCACAGGTAAACATAATAGACATAAAAATTCACATAAAAATACGTTGCACATTGCGTTAAGAGTTAGTTGTCCAACCGATATCCTTACCATCACAACTGGTTACCTCGGTTATTAAGAATAAATATTCAGAGTAAAACACTGTGTGTTTCATGACTACATCTCATATTTGTCCGTAAGGAAATGCTTTTCGCTGCTATACTAATCATTTCTCTCATTGCTGGTCGGGATAACATTTCACTGTCCTCCTCACTCTTTACCTTCTTGTTGATCGAGCTATGAAACCCTCAGTATAGGCGGGGCCTTAGACCGAGAACAAGACAAGAGACACAAAGTAATACCAATGTTCCCTTCCACACATACATCGGGTTGCAAGGCGGTGCCTCAACCCATTGCCTTATCAAACTACTCGCACATTAAAGACAACATAAAGATGGATGATTGATTGATAACATGGCTTACAATAGTTACAGATGCGATGCACCGATTACTAGTATGACTAATTTGGATATGGATAACTGAGGTGGTGGTGACGGTGGATACGGAGATGAGGTGGGAAATGATGGCGGCTAGGGTTGGAAGATGGTTATCATGCACTGCTTCGCAAATCGGGTTCTCCCTGTTGAGAATTTGGCGTTGCCCCTTTCATGACTCTTGGTCAAGTGGACCTTCTCGCTAAAAAAAGACACAAACGTGACATTATGGTCCGAACGAAAAAAAATATGTCATGGATGTGACACTTCTATGAAGATACTTATGACAAAAACATGTATCATCATAGATGTGGTGGGCTCCTACTTCTATGATAAAAATTATGACAGAAAATGGGCTTTTCATCCTAGACGTGCCGCAGACGCACCTGCATGACATTCTTTAGTCCATTTATTACGTAAAAAATCATGGTAGAAGTTAGGGCGAGGAAATATTCGGGGAGTTCTCGGTTGCGGCGGGCAATCGGTGGGTGGTCGGGACGGAGCGAAGTAGTGTGGTTTGCGCGTTTCTCTCATACTTGTGTATGTGAGGCATTCGCTAACTGAAGCAAAGCGAGGCATTCGCTTACTGAACCCGATCGATCGATCCTTCTACGTACTAAACATGAGCGATCGATCCCACTGTTACGCACTGAAGCTGAGAACGATCCCTTCGATGCTAACTAAACCCGAGCGATTTCTTCGCTGCTAACTGAACCCGATCGATCCCTTCTCGCTACCTATAGCAGCTGATCTATCGGTGCGTTGAATCAAGTCCCCGCGCGAGACGTACGTGAGTTGAGCTAGTCGGTTGTGGGTTGCCTGTCGATGAGGAGTGCCCGTTGCTGCCGCGCGCGCCATACACGTAGAATGAGTTGAGACTTGCATCGATCGAGCCCTTGCGCGAGACGTGGTGAGTTGACCTAGCCAGTTGGTTGGCTGTGGATGAACAGTTCCCGTTCCTGCCACCCACTCATACGCCCCACCCCAACCAGTGGGGGGAGGTGGATGAACAGGACTCCGTGGTAGTAGGCGGTTGGCGCTGGATGAAGATGACCCCGAGGAGGCCGTGTTGTGGTATGCCACACCCCAACTGGTTGGGGGTGGATGAACGGGAGCTCGTGGAGGCTGGGGGAAGAAGTCGATCGTAGATCAACAGTAGCGGGTGGAGACTGAAGGAAGTCAACTGTGGATGAACAGTAACACGTGGAGTCCCGTTTTACGGTACGTCACACCTCGCCGGATGAACATGGCCCCGATTTATGGAGACGGGAGGCACCACATCGCCTCCCCACCGCTGATGCCATGACGTGCTCACGCGGACTGGCCGCAAGCGCCCACCGACTCATACAAGCCCGAATCGGGCCCCATGCATGAACTGACGCTGTGACTGCGACTAGTCTCGCGTGGTCGCACGCCAGTCGTGGTTGCAAGATTCAAGTCCTTATACCCACACCTATTTTTATTATAAGTGTTCTTAGTTTCAACTTGATTATAATCCGATCAAAAACTGAAATTAATAATCTTTGCAAAAGCTTGGCAAAACCCATTTCTTTAAAGGTGCATTCCTCTTGTAGGTTCGATCACTCAGGGTCATCTATGGGAAAAAAGACAAAAATCCTTTCCGTTCCTTTATCAAATCACTAAAGGGACAGATCAGTGGCGCGTATAGGCTAGCCATGGATGAAAAAAACTGAAATGGTTGGATCCAACCATAATATTTGAGGTGATCATAGTATTTGGAATTCTATCCGGAAAACAAATGTCCCTCAGAAAATGTATATTTTTACTTGGAGACTAGCAACTGAATCCCTTGCGGTTCAAACTAATAGTTTTCGACATATCCCGGGCCTCAATCTGATTTATAATGTTTGTGGTGTGGACGACGAAGTGGCGGGCTTCCATGTTGCACACCGTTGTATGTTTGCAAGAGCCCTATGGCATGAGTTAAAGGATCATGCGGAACATTCCTCCTAAGCACGAAATAAACTACACAGGATGGGATTGGGTTCTTGTCCGGCTAGATAAAGTGAGTGAAGAAGTAAGACATAAATCTATACTATTTTGGTGGCGTTTTTGGCATCATAGAAATGATGCGATCTTCGAAAAGGTAAAGCAAAAATGTCCCATTCCGCTCGGTTTTTGCAAAACTACCTTGCCAACCTTCACATGACTGAGAACGGAAATTGAGAGACCGATCGTAATGGGAAAAGCCCTATGGTTGCCAAGATTGGAACAACATCATAATACTACGGAGAAAGATTGGCAGAAGCCTGATCTCGGGTGTTAGAATAAATCCGAGGCATACCGTCGATCATCCGAGGACCAAGCAATCATACGAGGCACGGCGCCGAGATTTGTTAACGAGGTTCACCGATATGGCTACATCCCCGGGGGCTGACTATGTGCGCTCCTCCCCTTGATACCACTACAATACCGCACCCGGTCGCCCTGGACGCTGGCACAAGCCGCCGGCTTCCCCTGCGTTCCGGTGCTATTATGTTGGCATATGTTACATAGTGTGTCTACCCCCACTATATATGAGAGTCTTACGATACAAGTGTCCTACTAGGACACGACTTTACATCCTATATAAACACAATACAACTCCTAGTCCAACTGTTACTTACCTTATACACAATATTCGACACAACTCTAACAAACTTCACCTTGGCGAATATTCTTCACCACCTTGACTTCATCAATGCATCAAACTTCCATGTACATTGGACTTGGGCTTATCTCATGAGCGCCGCTGCTACTCCAAAGACTCCATATGACTCCACCTGCAACTTGTAGTCCCTTCTTTTCTTGACCATAGTCAACACTCGAGCAAAATTAAGTTCCTTGTTACTCTAGTTTGTGCTCCCAACTTTCAGAGTATCAGTCCAACACCATCACACACTGATCACTGACCCGTGTGAAAGTGAACAACTCAGATATTGGGTGTCACACATAAGAGTTACTTGAACTCAATATCACCGCTTCTTTCTTGACCGCCTGTCTGAAACTTGAAGGAATTTCACCGTTGCTTGTAGTCACCCCGATTTCAAATTCGCAGTTGTCTCACCACATGTATGACCACCAGAGCCCTGGTCCGTCTCCATGCCCCGTGTGCGCCGCACGCCTCGCCGCTATTAACGCGTCGAGCCTCCGCTGTCCCGGTCGAGTCTCAAGGGCCGCGGACCCACACCACTCAACCCCCACTGCAGAGTTCCACCGATCATCACCGACCGATGACGAGTTTCACGTTTCCATCAGACCACTGGGCTCCAGCCCGAATTACGTGTCACTCACTTTTTTCACCCGGCTGCTGAATAGGCTTTGACTCTCTGTCGACTTACACCGTAGCCCCTTAATCAGCACTGAGTGAAGTCTTCCAAACTTCAGCTCCACCTTCAACATGACTCCATGATAGATGATCAGTCCACTCATGCGCCTCATCCACTTCAAGCTCCGTGTATACACCACCTTGAATCAATCCCGCACCATAGTCTTGTCGAAGCCGCACAAGCCATCAGGCCTGCGCCACGTGTTTCGACGCCCCAGAAGTCGATCACCATCAGCATCACGCTCCTATGTCGTTGTCGCCGATTCCACCACCGTTTTCTGTACCAACCGACTCACGTCGATCCGTCAGACTATCCAGTCTGACCCAACCGAATTTGTCCGACTGCAGACACATTCCAGGCTCAAGCCGTCACCGTGACCTTCGCCATCCATACACAAACGTGTACCGAGGAAGAAACCAAAGCAAATTCCTCCATAGCCTTCCCGTGTGAACATGCCACAGATCAACAAAGCTAAGCTAGCTCAAACTCTTGATTCATTACACGTATGTAGCTTTAGAACTTATTTTTCCTTTCTTGATAGCATATCACGGCCTTGACTCTCATCCCTTGTGCCAATTCTTTTTGTCACAAACAAATCCCGACTTGCTCCAAGCACCACGTGGGCACGCACCTCAGCCTCAGTCCCATTGCACGCCTGCAAGCCAACTACTGGGCCACGTCGTCATGGCTGCTGTCCAGCCGCTTGGGCCTAAAGCCCAACGCACGTCCGCGCGCCCGCTAATAGAGGTTGCCACTCCGAGCTGCTCCTGGACTATCCCTAAAAAAAGCTGCTCCTGGACCACGCAAGCGTTCCACGTTACGCCGGTGCCGCTTCAATCAATCGAATCGATCTATATGCTGCCGTTGCACAATTCCGCCGCCCATACGCTCGCCCGATCGATCCACCTCATCAATCGTCGCACGTCTTGAGCTGCTGTCAATGCTTTCGCCGCTTGCCTATCGATCTGATCTGCCACACGTGTGTTACTACCTTGATGGCTCTTTTCAATCTCGTCTTATCGCAACGACCCGACGGCTTCCGCATAAGAATTCCCAATCGATCATCCTTGACACTGATACTGATTTCTTCGCATCAAACTGACTACGACCCATCCTCTAGATCAACATCAATGGCCTCTTCGAACCTTGCTCTCAGACCACTTGTTAGAATAAATTCGAAGCATATCGTTGATCATCCGAGGACCAAGCAATCACACGAGGCACGACACCGAGATTTGTTAACGAGGTTCACCGATATGGCTACATCTCCGGGGCCTGACTATGTGCGCTCCTCCCCATGATACCGCTACAATACCGCACCCGGTCGCCCTGGACGCCGGCACAAGCCGCCGGCTTCCCCTGCGTTCAGGTGCGTTCAGGTGCTATTATGTTGGCATGGGTTACATCATGGGTCTACCCTCACTATATATGAGAGTCCTAAAATACAAGTGTCCTACTAGGACATGACTCTACATCCTATATAAACACAATACAACTCCTAGTCCAACTGTAACCTACCTTGTACACAATATTGACACAACTCTAACATCGGGTGTGCCAAGGTCAATGTTAATGAGAGTTTCTTGTAGGAGACTAGCAGTGGAGCGTGCAGAGCTGTGGTTCGAGATCATGTTGTGAAAATTATTTTATCTGCGTGGGACTATATTCTGCGATGGAAAGGAGCAGACTTTGCGGATGCAACTGCTTCATTAGAAGGACTACGGAAAGCGATGTCGGGTACTGATCTCCCTTTAGTTATTGAGACGGATAGTAGCTCGGTGGCAAAGACACTCGACCCCTCATGTGTGGTTGTGTCGGAAATTGGAGTGATTGCGAAGGAATTTCATGCCATCAAGCATGGAGACAGAGAAGTAAAAGTGTGCAAAGGAGAAGTAAAGATCAATAGTTTCGCTCATAGTCTTGTCTAGTTTGGGCGTAGAGAGTTGATGTTAATGTTATGCAAGTGACCGTGCTGACCTTTGTGTTGAGCGTGGCCTTGCAAGATTTGTAAAAGCAATGTTTTCTATATGTAAAGCACCTCATTATGTTTGAAAGAAAGAAAAACTGTACCTCCAGTCTCCGTCAACAGTCGAAACAAAATAATGGAAGATTGCTCAAAATAATGGAAGATCGCTCAAAAAAGATGGTCGGCGGCATGGTGTGACACTGACACACGTGGACCACGTTTCCGGCACGACGCGCGGCGTCGCGCTGCTCGCTCGCTCGCTGCCCTATCAGACACACGTACCGCCACTCCACTCCTCCACCTTCCTAGACAGGCCCATCAAGCCGCCAGCGATCTGACGGAGCAAGTTGCATGGCTGCTGCATGAACGAAAAGCAATGCAAAAGGTGTATCTTTTCCTCAGGCGTCCCGATCTATCAGACCGACCGACCGATCACCCGGCCGTGCCGTCGCGGCCGTCCAGCTACACAACGCGTGTCTCTTACGTCCATCGTCGATGCCCGCCTCGGCCACGCGATCGGCCACAATGCGTCGCTGTCGTTATATTTTCATTTTCCACGGATCATATCACGTCGACGTCGAGGTCGACCGCTCCCCGGCTGAAAGTCGCCGATCGGTCGCTGTGACATTCGCGATTGACCGCTGTTTTCTTGCAATTAATTACCCTCCTCGCTCCCGTCGGTCCCTTTCGTACGTACGTGCATCGGCAAAGAAGAAATATTGGCTAGTAGGTGCGATTGATTAATGCTGGATGCTAGCTCGTGGGAATGACCGAGAATGACCGCTGGTGATCTCTGGCACCATCGTCGCGCCGTCGACCGTCACGTCAGTCTCCACGAGACGCCATGCATGATGCGTGGTGTAGCGTCATGAGATCGTGTTCCGTGACCTACACACGTCGATCGGTCCGAATTACTCCGTACTAGGATTTGTCCGTCCCTTGCTGCTGCCATATACTCGAGGGAGATTCGGGCATCTTCAACCCTGTGCCGTAAAATGGACTCGCTATCCAGAAGCGTCCGCGAACATGAATACGAAATCATTTAGCCGTCGTGTCTAAAATTTTCGCTCGGGTGTGGCCCATTCAAATATATATATGTAGTGTAAATGTTGATCAATAGCAATTTGACAAGCAAATAAAAGTGCACATGTATATAAAGCCATCTTGAACGTTGACACTCAAACCATCCGTTACCGTTCGGACAATATATATGTAGTGTAAATGTCGATCAACAACAATTCGACGAGCAAATAAAAGTGCATATCTATTGCCATCCAACGCGGTCCTGTATTGAACTGTCAACTGATCCGGACGTGTTTTTTTTCGTAAACCGAAAACAAATAAACTGGGTGGGGCCTTGCGGGCGTCCGAACCTCTGCCACGCAGCGTATGACAACCATGGCCCGCCCAAAACTCCTCCCGCCTCACCTGCACTTTCCATCCAACGCACGCACCGCTTTCGTGCCGCGTTCATGTCGGCCCAGAGCAAGCATCGACTCGCATTGATGACGAGCAACATGACCGGAACGGAGGGCGGCGCTGACAGACATGACCTCTCGAGTGTCGCCGCTTCAATGCAGACATTGCATCCTGAGAAACCAACTTTGGCCTCTACACTACATTAAAGCGGGTTGGTTGGCGCTTCGCATAGCCTGGCCCCGGCTATTTAAGCATTGTGTTGGCGATGCACATCCACACTTTATCCTCGTCGAGCCCCTCCTCCTCCCGAGTATCTCCAACTCTGGCGATGCCGAAGTCATGGTTATCCGCCCGACAGGCGGTGGTGGCTCATGGCGCCGCCTCCCTCGCTCTCCGAGCCCCTCTGCATCCATTGTGGTCGGCTCCCCCAACATGGAGGAGATTGGCATCTACTCCAGGAGTAGCCGCCCTCCTCACAGAGGCCGCTCTGATGGATGAGGAATTCATCCGTCAGATGGGCCCGGCGCCACCTCGCCGCCGCATGAAGTGGCGTGGGTGTCCCCTCCCCTGCACGCAACCGCGACGGTGTCCAGATAGGACGTTGCGTCAAGGAGGAGCCTCCCCCCCC